>NW_005871554.1:462082-524039 GCF_000147115.1 Myotis lucifugus | reverse complement strand
TAAATTATGCCTGAAGTAATTAGAGATTTTTCATGTTATGCAGATACATTTCAATTAATATTTTATTAATATTTAATTTTTTAATATTTTAATTTGAAATAATCTCATACATGTAAAAAACCCTATAAATACTACAGCATATTATATGTACCCTTCACCCAATTTCTTAGGTGTTAATAATTTAAACATAACCATTATACAACTAACAAAATTTGGAATATATTTTTCTTATAATCTCTTTAATGTTACTTAATCCATTTACTTTGTTTTTGTTAATCTTCACCCAAGGATATTTTTCCATTGAATTTTAGAGAGAGAAGGAAAAGGGAGAGACACATTGATTGGTTGCCTCCTGCACATGCTCTGATAGAAGGACTGGGGATCAAGCCAGCAACTGAGGTACATGCCCTTGACTGTAATCTAACCTAGGACCCTTCAGTCCACGGGCTAATGCTCTATCCACTGAGCAAAACAGGCTGCAGCTTAATTCATTTACTTTTAATCTATATGTGTCTTTATATTTAAAGTGGGTTTTGTTTTTGATTCACCCTCATAATCTGTCTTTTAATTGGTACATTTATGCCACTGACTTTCAGAGTGCTTACTGATAGAGTTACTGCCATATCTGGCGTCTTCTGGGGCTTCTAGGGCCCGCCAGCAGCCCGGACCAGATCGGATCCTGGGCGGCAGGCAGGCGGCTCCTGGGACTTGCGAGGCGGGCGTGCCTGCTGCCTGGGACTGGATCCGGTCTCGGGCGGCAGGCAAGCGGCTTCTGGCATCTCCCACGGGGGCCTGGATGGCAGCTCGCCCTGGTGGCTCAAGCTGTCCCGCCCTGCCTGCAGTATGCAAATTAGCCACCATCTTTGTTGGCGGTTAGTTTGCATATCTCGCTGATTAGCCGATGGGAGGCGTAGCGAAGGTACGGTCAATTACCATGTTTGGCTATTATTAGATAGGATAATTAACATACATCACGGTGTGAGTTTCAAGTGTACACATATTAGTTTGACTTACATATATTATAAAATGATTACCATAATAAGTTTAGTTAGCATCAATTATCTAATACAAATGCAATAAAAAGAAAAAGTAGGAAAAAGAAAAAAGTTACTTTCCTTGTGATGAGAATTCTTAGGATTTATTCTCTTAACAACCTGCATATATATTATACAGTGGTATTAATTATAGTCATTATATTGTACATCACATCCCTAGTAATTCATTATCTTATAATTAAAAGTTTGTATCTCTTGACCATGTTCCTCCAATTCTCCCACCTCCACCATCTGCCTCTGTTGACCATAAACCTGATCTCTTTTTTAGAGTTTGGATATATTTTTTTAAGATTCCACATATAAATGAGATCATACAGTATTTGTCTTTCTCTGTCTGACTTATTTCCCTTAGCATACTCAAGGACTATCCATGTTGACACAAATGGCAGGATTTCCTCATTTAAAAAATATGTTGACCATTTGTATAGTTTCTTTTGAAAAATGTCTATTCTGGTCTTTTGCCCATTTCTAAATTGGATTACTTTTCCTGTGCCACATAATTTTTGATGGTAAGGGATTGTGTTATATTCCATTTTCTATCACCAGAACTCACAAAATACTTGTTAAAGAATGCCCAATAAATGGTTTTTGAACAAACAAATGATTGCTGTTTACCACTCTGATACGAGTTTTTTGTTTGTTTTTAATTGTCTGGGTAGGATTAACAGAAAACTTTGATGTACAAATTTGTGTGTCTAAGAAAGCCAGCAATTCTACAAAAAAAAATTACTCAAGATGAACATTTAGAAAACCAACTTTTCTACTCGCTTGCAATCATAAGGCTACTTCCATAAATTTAGAGCCTATGCCTTTGGGGTGAGAGTAGAAAAATTTCCTTTGAATATACAACTGTAATTCTGAGCAAGTAGATATTGGTTATTCAGCCCAAGTGTCTCTGCAGAGAGATCAGCATTACTGCACAGGGAATAGTCTACTGGTTAACTTAGAACCAGCTTTGTGTTATTTTGACTGTGTTTATTATTCAGTTTCCATTCTAAAACAACTTTTATCACTTTTAATTTTCCAATAATAAAAAATACAGCCTCATGCAGAAACTTGGAAAATTAGAACTGTGAAATGAAAGCAATAAAAACTCACTGTAGTGCTACTGTGCAGATATCATCACAGTAGAAAACTTAATTTGATATGACTGATGGCGCCTTATAGTTAATATGAGTAATATCACCTTAGATGACATGGTATTTTCTCGTAAACACAGTGTTTCTGAGAAAAGATGTCCTAAATGGTCCATTCATTGACTGTCATGAATATTCATCATTTGCTAACCAACCTGACTTACATACAATTGCCATTTATTTTGAACTAAGGTCTTGGCTTTATATTATCTTACTTAAGGTATTGGTTGATATTCTCAATAGCTCTCAGGATCTTTGCATTTCAGTGGAAGATTATTTAAGGTACCAAATTTTATAATTGAAAAACAAAAAGAAAATTTATAATGGAACAACACTCAGCACTCTGACAAGACATTATGTTGATTGGTCACTTTATCTATTAAAAACAAACAAATAAACAAAATAAAAGCAAGACAAAACAAAAATAGTAACCTAAGTAGAGATCAAGTCATGTCATTTGATGAAAGGAGAATAATGGACGTTGGCTCAACTTAAAGAGACTATCTCTGGCATAACGTCACGTACCTGGGGAGCTACTTTAATTCCATGGGGTTTTAAGGTAACAGGATTCATCGGGGTGAGTTCCATCCCAGGTAAAAGATCATAGAGTTTCTCTTCTTTCTTGTCTCCTTTGACCTGATATCCACGACCCAGGCCTGTGTATGCCAAATAGCCACGGCCGCCCAGTCCTCTCACTCCCGCAGCCCCTACAGGTACATTCATGTAAATTTCTAGGAATGTAAGAAGGCATTAAACTGAATCAAACCACCAGAAAATCACCCTGAATCTTACTGTAATGGAAAAGTTAGCCCAAGTCACATTGATTATTGCCTTGAGGATAGGTAGAAAACCCTAGGATTCTAATGTAATGAAACTCAACATAAGGTAGAGTTCACCAGAGGTGTCTTTCTTTCTTTTTTTTTAAAACTATCTGTGGAAGAAAGCAATACTATCAAAGCTATTGATAATTACATAAGCAACTTTAACATTTAGTATAGAGAAAAAATTTTCTGTTTCTGTTTTCAGTTAACCTTTTATTGACATTTTTTCTGTAGAATAATTAATATTAGGAGGGTATTTTTTTTTAAAAAAAAAAACACCCCAGCATGATATAACCACATACAGTGGTCATATCAGTTTTGCATTTTGTCATTGAGCAATAAGGTAGAAATGAATTCTAGTTTTCCCAATATTGCCATCCTCAATGACCTGTTGGAAAACCAACATTAAAAGCATTTTTAAATTAACCATTTTCTATCTTATGTTCTGTCCACGTGAGGCTTAAATTTCTATTGAGTTTCATTAATAGATTCCTTTTGATTTTTTTTGTTTTGTTTTCCACATTGCTACTTTGATTTCCTATTGGTGGCATAAAGATAAAAATGTTAAATTGATTACCCTTCATCCATGAATATCATTCATTCATTGATTTTTTTTTTGTTTGGTTATAAAGGTGTTTTTTCCCCCTTGGAGTAGAGTTTGTTTTTCCTTACATTACAACTGGTTGACAACTTATATTCAATGTCTGGATTGTTTTATGATGTGATTTCAGATTATAAATGCTTAACATTTTAATTATGTGACAAGTTACATATGATTGCAATATGGTGATTCAATGATAAGAGAGACATGAACAATTGTGGACCTGAGATTTAGGTTGTGCAAATGTTATGGGTCCCATGCAAAGATCAAATGTGTGGAAAGACTCATTTGTACTATGCTATGACCAAGTTTTCTCAACCAGTTGTAATGTGAAATAAGATTCCTATGGAAGGATAACTATTGATAAAATATTTGATTTTTTAAAAAAAATTTCGCGTTCTTTTCTCTCAGTGGACTCATCCAGTTTTACTGAGGCTATTGCAATACAAATCGTTTGAAATCATGCAGTTATTCTAAAGCAAGAGCTGATTAGTATTACCTCTAACAGAAGGGGCTCGGATAATGGCCCTGTTGCCATAATGTCCTTTGGTGGCTGGGAAATGAAGGCTAGGAATCGTATAGGCCTGCGGGGCATAGAAGACAGGAGCTCCGAGGTAGGCTGTGGTAGGATCATAAACATGGCCCAAAGAATAGGTATACTCTCCTTGCAGCATGGTGCCCCTTCCACCTGTGCCTCGGGTATACCTGACATAGCTGTCCTTGTCCACTGGTTTGGCTAGGGTCACTTCAATGGGGGAGCCATCCAGCACCTGTTATAGAGAGCAAGGAAAAAGCAACAAGAAAGCTATGAAGACAACCATGGGAGGCTGAGCCCTCGTGATGGGTCTCCTTCTGTATTAACCTATTTGCTGCTATGTGTACTGGCTGTTTTAATTATATGTACTTGGCTTTATTGGTGGATGGCGTGTGTCATTTAAATTTTTCCCTGAATAGTTTTGTTGAGAAGTTGCCCATAAGCTGCCAACAGGTTTTCACAGTGACAAATTGGCCACCATCCATGAACATATTGGTTATAAATTTATTGTCTGAATGCAGTCACTGAGACAGAATTATGTAATATTTTTAATGTGATGTATATGGTTTAAATTACATGTTTACATGTTTATGTAATTATATAATTCTAAGACAGTTTAGGTTAATTATGGAGATTAAAATCTCCACTACCTAGCAGGGTACAATGAAGATGAAAGGAAACCAATAAAGAGATCTTATCAATTATTAACTTTTTGGTATGGGTAGCCCAGTTGGGCCGTTCTGGCTGCTAGCCAACTAAAGGTCTTGTTCCTTAGAGTTGCTACACAGTAAGTACGTTTTCACTGGGAAGGAGGAGAGACCTAAAAGGTGAGGCACTACCCAAGGAAGAGGCATCTGAGGCCATTACCTTGTCCCCCACATGTACTTCCTTGGGAAGCAACCTTTTGGCCTGCTGAACCGTTGGTAACGAACAAATGGAGATGGTGGATAGTACTGAGGTTTCTCAAGTCGAGCACTCCTGAAACTTGTCCTCAAGAATTATTGAATTTGTCCTATTCTGACACACATTTTTGACATTGAAAACAGCTTCAGATAATAGCTGAAGATAATAGTTGAACATAATAGAAGTGTTTAGCTCTACATGTGTGACTCATTTCTGTGTAGCACTGTCATACACAGAGACAAGGATAGCTCTCAACAAATACTTGATAGAGTAATGTATTTCTTACCAAAGAACAAGGTGTTATCAGAAAGCTTTTGTGGCTTCTTTCTAATAGTACGATGGACTCCTATTTTATATAAATGAAAGAAATCATATAAAATGTTCCTGCAGAAATTCCCTTCCATCCTTATTATCTGATGTCATGAGCAATTCAGTGGTTCCTGGGTCATTGAAGTCTGCTAGATGGAGCCCGTGATTCATCCTGACCATTTTGTTCAGTCTCTGGGGCAACTTGTCCCTGTTTCTATGGATCTACCCTACTTTTTAGTAGCAGGAGCCAGTGTCAAATGGAACACTGAGAGAGAATCCAGCTGATATTCAACTGTTACACTGTCATTCATGTGAATAGAAGAAATGGAGTATTGAAGGAATGAGGTAAACTTGATAAGATGCTTTATATCACCAGTCTTTTCTTAAAATGGGAGACCCAAATAGGTCTCTGCTTATAGGCACTTTCATATCAAGAGACCTTTGTAATAGAATGATTACATACTACAAAGTCAGATTTCTTATTGTGATAGATTTGTTTCGTATACCTCTGGCACCCAACAGTGTTTTAAACTCAAAATTGTATTTTAGTTATTTGGTTTAGACATTTCAAGAGCTAAGATAATATCTCATTAATCTGTATATCCCAAGCCCAGCAAAATTTTTTGTACATCATAAACATCCATAAATATTTATAGAATAAATATCCACATCCAAAGCTCAACTCATCACTTTTCTCTTTAAATAGGCTCTCCTGCCTGGCTTCCCTAACAGTATTATTCTGGTTTCCCATATTGAAAATCTATATCGACTCATCCTTCTTTCTCACCCCTACATCCAATCAGTTCCTGAGTCCTTTGAATTCATCCCCCTTAGTCCTGTGTAGAGCTCTCTTCTATGCCCCATTCCCACCCTAGTTCAAGTCCTGTTTCTTTCCATTTGGATGACCAATAACTTTTTAACTAGTTGCAATTACATCTCTCTTCCTATTCTATGAAATTTCAATTATTAGTAGGTTCATTTCCCTAAATTATAAATATGATAATTATTCCACTGCACAAAATATTCAAAGTCTCACCTTGCTTAACAAATTAAATATAAATATCCATATGCTATTTTTGATTTTCCCATACCACATTATAGTGAAATATAATTATAATATTTAGTGTATATTTAATAATAATATTGAATATCTACTTAACTACATAATATATGTATCTACTTCTATGAAAATATCTACCTATAAATATATATAGCTTTAAAAACTGGGAAAAGTTTGAATATATTTTCATTGTAATTATTCCAATGTTTTCAATTATTTATCAATTAATCATAACTTTGCAGTTAGTTTAATAATCATAAAATAAATAATAATAAATTAGCACTTAATTCAGAATATTCCTTTTCAGCAATCATTTGTATACTTAGGAATGTTTTCAAATTGAAAAAAACTAACCTGCAAATTGTTTTAAATAATCATTTTATGAGAGTAAATGTAAGAATCAATGATGATAAAACAATGTTTTGCTCCATAGACATGTATTAAATATGCATTAATTTTTGCTTTTCAGTTTTCTTTTTGTATTTTAAAGTCAATACTTTCCCTCCCAGTACTCAAACATTTCTGTAGGTCCTGGAGAAGCTCTTATGCCCACTGTATCTGAAGGGCCTACTCCCCAGTGGTCTCCAGCCTCTTTGCCCTGGGGTGGGGTGATCTACATGGGGTCCTCTTCAGGGCTCCTGGGCCTCTGGATTATGATTGGGTTTGGCCCATGGGGAGTCCTGGCAGGAGATAAGAGAAAGAGATAACAGTGAGTTCAGGCTATTTCTTCCTCTGCTCCCTCTCTGAGAAGTCAGTTAAGCCTGGATGTGTTTCTTGACCAAAGATCACTGCTTCTCTCGGAGACCTGTCCTACACAATCCTCTCTGCTTTCATTTCCTGTTATTTCTCCAGCCCTTGTTCCTTTGACTTAAGAAATGTCAGGAGCTCTAGGTTCTTGCACTATCTCTTGATTCTCCGACTCTATACTCACACCTTTGTAATAAGTTCCTTTGCCATCTGTGTCCTATTAGGACTGACTGATGCGAAGCCCAACAGGTAAAATAGCCTGATGTATTATGTTCTCACCAAATTGGTCTGCTTTTATTGTTCTCAAATCATAACTTGCTCTTTTTAAATTCTGTGCCTCTGTCTAAGACTGCCTCTCCTTTTCCATGTTTTGTGTTTGTTTTTTTCCTCTTAAAATTCTGCCCAATTTTCATGGCTTCTCATTATCTCTTCTCATATCCATGAAGATTTTCTGATTCTTTATGAACCACTCCTTTTTTGGAACACCTTTGCAAAAGTGTTTGTGACTTGTTTTATTCTTCTGGCAGACTTTTAGCTCTTTGATAAACATCTTTGATGTTTTTTGTATCCCAGACATTATTTAGCATGATAAGTGGCCTATGGAAGCTCTTAAATGTGTATTGGATTGATAGGTAAATATATTGGTTTCTACATATAAATCAAAAGTAAGGATATAGAAGTTAGTTTTTCTCCACACCTTATTCTTGGCAAGGTGAAGTGGTTCCAAGCTTTCCAGTGTTGGAAGATCAAACTTTGAGGGCATAATAACAGCTACCTTGACATTCTTCCTGATCATCAGCCCTTAAAATACTGCACTACAAGGTGATAATCTCTTAAAATAATGAGTGGAAATTGGAATGGGTGAAAAACACCTTGAAATAATCTACCCTAATATCCTCTTTCTAAGGAAATTGAGCGCCAGCAACTTGCCCAAATCAGCCAAAATTAGAGATAGAGTTGGACATGCAAGCGACATGTTTATCATACTTTCCATCACTTCCCTTTTTTCATCTTAAATGAACAGAGGCAGCCGTGTCAGTGTTGGAGAAAGCCTGAGTGAGGTAGACTTGCAGGATTGTTCTTTTGAATAAAATTTCCACACCAAACTTTGATGGAATCTGTACATGTTTTTTTCTTTGTCTACATTACCTTCCCATTTAAAGCTTTCATGGCCTCAATTGCATCTTCTCGGTTATTGAAGTGCACGAAAGCATAGTCTCGGATTTTCTTCACCCTCTCCACAGCACCTATAAACACAGTGAAAGAATCATCATTAACCTGTTGTTCAAGAATATTGTTGGTTGCTCAATTTTAAAAATTAACTTTTGCCTAGAATGATGCTAAGATGGAAACTTGTTTAACATTAACTTGTTAGCGGTTTAGCATGTTGCTATCCTGTTAGTTATACTCACTTGGGTGTAACTTCAGAGACCATGTTTTCTTTTCCTGAAATGCTTAGTTTCTAGAGACAATATAGGATGAGTCCCTATGCCAGGGAGAACCAGAAGAGGCGATAGGTCCTCCTTTCTTCCTCCACTATCAAAGTTCAATTATCCTCTTAGATCCAAAGTCACAAAGCAATCAGAGTTTCTACTCAACCACGTGGCTTAACAGTTATAAACTGTCTTCCTTTGTGATAATGATAGTGCTGTAATGTAAGCATAATTTAAAAACATGGCAGTCCTCTCTTCTCTCTCCCCTCAGCACTCAACCCTTGACTTCTTATGACAATGGTTGTACAGAGCAAGATTGTCTTGTCAAGCTGAAAAAATAAATAAAGGTAGCTGAAACCATGAAGCATGGGACATGTAATTAACTGAATTCCAGCATGGTCTCTTTGTTCCTTCAGTGTCAGGTGGGCTAATTCTTGACTCTACCCCATGGCTTGTCTTAGTCATTGAGAAGTAAGAGGTGGGCCTTTGAGGACCTTTACTCTTCTCGTCTTTGACTCATTTATTCATCAGTGCCATCCTCCATCCAGGTTTTCCTAGACTGTTAGCACCCCGAGGGCAGCATCTGCTTCAGAGGCATCTTGGGGTAGTCTCCACCCAGTTCCTCACTAGTGCCTTGTGCTGCTCAGTAAATAGACATGGAATGAGCACATATTATCAGTCAATTCACTCTCCAACTTCTATCATGCCCATTAGTTGGGTGGCATTTCAGATGATAATGATTTAGGTGTCCTAAAATTCATCTTGCAGATGTTGAAATCACCTTGCATTTTTGAGCAATAATGTCCACCCACACCTGATTTTGGAAGGGTTGATATATGAAAATTTAGCCTCATAAAACAGACAAATGAGAAAGTGAGAGTTTGTTATCATAAAAGCTGTTTTTCTCTACCATAGTATTCACCACATGGCTACTTTATTGTGTTCCTTCTTTAGCGTATAGGAATTTATTTTGATTGATAATCATTGGGTAGAAGGTGAGGCAATAAAATATCAGTGGTAACCCATCAGCAATAATAAAGACTCTCTGAAATCATAATTGGAAAAATATGACTTTGTTTATTATCAATTTGTCAGAAGACATAAATTACCAGAAGAGAAACACACCGGTAATCCAAAGATTATCAAAGGGCCATGATTCTCAAAGTGTGGTCCCCAGACCAGTAGTATCAGCTTCAGCCTGGAACTCAATAGAAATGCAAATGCCTGGACCCACTCCCCAGACTTACTGAATCAAAAACTCAGGGGCAGGGCTAGCAATCTGTTTTAACACGCCCTCCAGGTGATTCTGATGTTAAATTGTTTGGAAAATCAGATTCTGAAGAATGCCTAGAGTCAGAATTTCAGCAAATACCCTTAGGCTACACTAGGGAAGAGCACATATTTTTAAGGCCCCAGTTTCTGTTCTGATTGCCATTTATTTTTCTGAGTGGCATTGTACTACTTTCAGGTTAATCAGTGTTAAAATAACGCATGATCAAATATTTGCAGGGAATGCTCTGATTCCTCTGAGGGATCTAATCTCGTCTTTTCCACTGGAAAAGAAACTAGTTGGCTCTGACTTTTTCTCTCCAATACAGCAGGTGTCTGCTAGTCTCCACCCTCTGCAATTCACTGATTGTTTTCATATAATTAACTGGGCCTGGCCACGTGTCTCTCTTCAATGTGCAGACTTGGAAAGCTGATAATCAGTAACCAAAAGGAAGCAGCCTTTTAGTAGTTTCTCATTCCTGTCCTTTTCTAAGAAAGGTAATGTCTTCAGTTACTGTAGATAAAACTAAGAGGTATTATTTGCTCTAGGAAGATAGAAAGTCAACACAAAGTGTGTGTGTGTGTGTGGGCGGGGTGAGGAAGAATTATTTATGCACACAATGTCAGTTCCTATGCCCACGACTGGGTCAACTTTCAGATCTCAGTTTACATGTCACTTCTGCTAAACATGAGTCTTCTCTGCACCCCAAGAGTAGACTTTCATTCCTGTTACTCTTCTGGAGCATCTTAAACTCCTTACACACACACCACACTTGTTAGCTTCTTCCTAGTGCTTGGCATATAGGAGCTACTAAACTAATGACAGTTGAATGAATGAGTGAGCAAATGGAGTGGGGATGGAGCATGGGAGTCATAGGGTTGTTAAGAGCAAGCTCTTAACCGGACTTGAATTCAAATCTTGTATTTGCCACTTGCTAGCTCTATGATCCCAGGCAAATTACTTAATTGCCTTGGGTCCTAGTTTTCTAATCTAGGGAATAATTTAAGTAATAAAGTAACCTACATGCTAGGGATGTTGTGATAAATACATGGCACGTGCTGTGAAAGTGCCCACTGCAATGCCTGGCACACAGTGAGGCAGTTAATCCTTCCCAGTCTCTGGATTGATAGCTAGTGGTATGGAGACACCATATGCCAAAATGGCAGGGAAGGCAGAGTTCCTGAAGGCTGGAAATAGACAAATCTCTGGTGAATCTTTGAAAAGGGAGAAATGACATCCTTACTAATTACGGTTAGAAAAAATTAGCTTATTCTGTTACACCTGACACGGAACCCAGGAGCAGGACTATGTGAAGTGAGTATTCTCAGGCAGTTTGAACATGATGGCACCATGGCTTATGTCAATCAACTAACTACTCCAGAGTTACTGCTGGAGACAGAAAAATTCTCATTTCTAGAAAGGTGTTAACACAGTAATACACTTGGGCTAGAGTGAATTCCAAGACACAGTAATCCCACAAGATGGTCTGCCAAAAAAATGGGATGCAGGGTCCAAATATTGGGTAAATCCAGCATCCTCCATCTCTTTTTTCAGAGACTTTCAAAGCCTATTAGAAGGTTAAGGACTCTGATAAGTCCCACAGTAAAAAAATCTGTTTAATTTTGTTGTTTCTAGTGTTTGCAAACTTATTTGACTATGAACTTATTTTATCAGTAACATCTGCTAACAGTCTGTAAAAATAATGTTCTACAGAACTGACTTTGGGAAAAGCTTGTTTGCACTTTGCTTCTTGAAATGCTTTACCCGCCTCAGTGTTGTACTTCTTAATGAGAAAAAAAGAGATGGGTTGTCAATCTCATGACTTCAGATTGATACTGAAAAGTATTGATAAGATTAGCAGCAGCTAATTATTGCCCTCCACCTTCCCTCTATTCCTTCTTCTTTGCCCAAATGAGTTTTCTAGAATTAATTGTCACCTACTTACTTATGAACCTAAACTCACAATCATATTCCATGAGACCAGTGATTCCAAACTGGGGGCACCTTTGCCCTCTACAGTACACTTGGCAATGTCTGGAGATAGTTTTGGTTATTACGTATTGGGGGTTGCTACTGGCATCTAGTGGGTAAAGGACTGGGATGCTGCCAAATCTCCTATAGTGCATAGGACAGACCTCTACAGCCAGAAATTATCTGGCCCCAAATGTCAAGAGTACTGAGATTGAGAAACCATGGATTAGATTAGGCCATGTATTCATTAATACAGTAAATACTTGTCAAGCATCTAACATGTTTCAGACACAAAGACAGGGGCTGAAGAGACAATAAGAGCAAAAAGAACTCATGGAATTTATAGTTTAGTGACGGAACTATGTATCCATTAAGTAATCACACAGATAAATGTAAAACTATAATATTGATAAATGTTATAGGACCATATGTCCCTATTTTCTAATCTAAAGGTATAAGTATAGTTTTAGTAATTTGCATGCAATTCTGAGAATGATAACTGAAAGCTATATTATTTGAAATTATGGAAGTCATTGTAAGCACAAGTGTTTTTAAAATATGTTTTGAACAAGTTATCTTCTACGGTATGTCTTACCTGGTTTAATATTATTGAATTCTTTTTCAATCATCTCTTCAGAGGTAGACAGCATTAGGTTTCTTACATACAGGATTTTCACTGAAGACATTGTGTCTTCATCAACTTCTACTTCTGGTTCTGCCCAGTCTACTGCAATGGGGTGTCCCCATAACTGAATTCTTCCTACAGAAAGGATCACAAGTGTGATTAGTTATATAGAAATCAGGACAACATTATCTCAGTTCAGACTGATGGCCTTTTACATGGAACTGACCCTGGAGATCTTAACTGAACAAGAAGAACAATATTAAAACTGTAGATTATTTATTTTAACAGACATTGCAAATAAATGTAGGAGCTGGCTAGAAGGGAGTTCTGTATTATAAGTGGCTTATTATAATGATTGAGTATAAAGGAAACTAGGATGTGATTTGAAACTGATCAGAAATGAGGCAGCAATGGGCAAGTTGGGTCTTAGAACATCTCCTACAGGGTAAAGGTTGGAAGTGAGATGGCAAAGGGGGAGAAAATAAAATAATGGATGTAGCGCTCAGACATCAAGTCTGACTTCATGAAACACTATAAAGGTCACTAGGAAGTGTTTCTGCTGCTGTTGGAATCTGTGTGGCCAGCTGCCACCACTGAGCTGTCCAAAAAATGGAGCATGGATGCGGGGGGGTGGGGGCACAGGCACCCCTCGTTTGTCCTGTGTCTATTTCACTTGGTCAGGGCTCCCATCCACTCACTGTCTTCCCTCCACGTTTTCTCTCTTTCAGAACATGGACAATTTGGGAATCTGGAGAAGAACAATTTTTTAACCAAATTAAGAAGACAAAGAGCAATGAAAAAGTTTATAATGAGAACCTGAACTCTTCTCAAAGGCTGGTTGTTATCCATGCCTAAGTATATTGTTGAATTCCTATAAATTGCAGTTTACTGAATGTCTTGCCCTATACCAGCGGTTCTCAACCTGTGGGTTGCGACCCCTTTGGCGGTCGAACGACCCTTTCACAGGGGTCGCCTAAGAACACCCTGCATATCAGATATTTACATTACGATTCATAACAGTAGCAACATTACAGTTATGAAGTAGCAACGAAAATAATTTTATGGTTGGGTCACAACATGAGGAACTGTATTTAAAGGGCCAGAAGGTTGAGAACCACTGCGTACTATGTGTTTCCCATATGCCATCTCAGTCCCTTCTCACAGCAACTCTATGGGAAGGGGAACGACTTTCTCACTTTTATAGATGAGAAAATGAGCTTTCTAGAGGATCTGTTTCACTTCGCACCACTCCTGTTATGCCTTAGTCACGACCTGTACCCCTACACAGTACAGATCTGTGTTGAAGGGATGAGAGGAGGGTGAGGGTCGGCTCAATTTCAAACTTGATTTATATTAGTTGTTAAAGAACAAGCTATATTCTGGAAGGAATAAAAAGCTTGAGGGAACAAAATCAGAAATTCTCAGTATTGGTAAGGGTTTATTTGTTTAATCATTACACATGGGAATAATTATTTTCAATCAAAATGCATCTTCTTTTTCTTTGCAAAGTAGTCAATGAAAGCATCTGTGGCATTGACATTTTAAAACCTGAAGAACAGACTCACCCTAATGAATTAGCTGATGCTAGAGACCCTGGCCTTTGCTACCCCAGCTGGCTAGGTACCTTGTTCTGCATTGCTTCCCATAGACAGTTTCTTTCTTTACTTTTTTTCCTTCCCTCCCCTCCTGTCCCCTTCTACTCCTTCCCTTCCTCTTCCAGGCTTTACATAGACTTTGCTGTTTGCCTTATCCCAGGATCCATAGGGCTCCCAGGTGACTCTGGTTTCTGTAGGCCAGTGGTTCTCAGCTGTGGCCCCACATTGGAATTAAAAAAATTCCTCTCAATGGTGCACTGGATCCAGCTCCTATCTACTTGCAAGAATAGATTGTTACATTTCCAGGATTGTGTGAGCCAGTGGATATCACCTTGGTAGCTTGAAATCAGCCACAGTGGGAGTGTTAATACCATGAAATTGGCAAATGTTACAAGTCAGGGCTCTTGATTTCTCCTGGGAGTTGGCTGTTGAAGCTTTACCAGCTCATGGAGGACCCCTGGACTCGCCTTCTCAATTCTGGAATAAGTGGTCTGGGCCTCAGGACTCTGATAAACACCTCATTTCATTTTAATACGCAGCCAAGGTTGAGAACCACTGTTCTGTACACTGGCTTTTGCCTTCCCAGCCTGGTACCATGGTTAAGGCATCCATGAGCCTGAAGATTTGCAAAAGGACAGAAGGGAGAGGCGGTGATTTCCATGAACATCCCTGTGGAAGTCAGTGCTTGGGAGTAATCTGGTAACATAGGCTTTGAAATCAGACAAGTTCAAATATCAGATCAGTGATCTGGGCTATGAAACATAATCTTTCTAAGCACCAATTTCCTCAACTGTACTTGCTACTATCTGCTAAATTAAAATCTTCATTTAAAATACAGTATTCTTCCACCCCATTGGCCTCCCATAATTGGAGCTTCATCTGAGGAGATGGGGCTATTCCATCTTGAACTATTTCCAATTTCAAGACTCAAAAGTGAAGGTGAGACAGTGGTGAGTTCAATGGAACAGGCCTCACCTGAGAAAGCCCTTCCATGTGGTTAATGTCGGTGGGATGGCATCAGAGGGCCTAGCCCTGGGGTATGATAGCTGATGTTTGTAGGCTTCATCTTACACTGAAGCAATTTGATAGAAAACTTACTGGCACCTCCTGGAAATTTGGAGGTCTTGTTTGATTTTTTAAAAACATTTATTTTATTGTTGAGAATATTATAGCTATCCCCCATTTTTCCCTCTTTGTCCCTCCATCCAACTCCAGGACAATTTTTTATTGATTGGAGAGAGAAAGGGAGAGAGAGAGAGAGAATTAGAGGGAGAAGGAAACATTGATTGGTTGCCTCCTGCATGTGTCCAACCAGGGAAAGAGCCCCCAACCTACGTATGTGCCCAGACTAGGAATCAAACCCACAATCTTTTGGTGTACAGGATGATGCTTCAACCAACTGAGCCACCTGACTAGGGCTCCCATGTCATTTAGAAGGTATGTTATTGATGTTTAATAAATTTTTCTATATTGAATAGTCCCTAGGTCAGTGGTTCTCAACCTTGGCTGCACAGTAGAATCACCTGGGAATCTTCTTAAAATCCTGATTTCTGGGCCTCATCCTCCGGAAATTCTGTTTCTTTGTTATGGGGTGGGGCCACAACATTAGTAACAAAGGAACAGAATTTCCGAAGGATGAGGCTCAGAAATCAGGATTTTAAAAAGATTCCCAGGTGATTCTAATGTGCAGCCAAGGTTGAGAACCACTGTTTCTAGGTGGTTTTCTCTGTCTCCGTGTCTGGGTCAACTAAGGAGGAAAAGCTTCCCGTGGGCTGTGCCTATCATGTTTCTTAAGGAGCTCTTTATTCTTTAAAACCAGGCTGTCCAGAAATCCTTTGTTGTTGTTGAATCTACAGGGGGTAATAGGTAGAATGTCCAAATGATAATAGATTTTGCTCTCAGGCCTCAGTAGAAATGAATCTGTTTGCTGAGACTGGCGATTCACCACTGTGCCCCATCTTGTTGATCTGCTGATGAGGCAGGCTGCCTAAACTCCAGCTGAATGAAACTCGACTCAGCTGAGGCCAATTTAAAGGACTGAGGGCGAGGGTGCTGCCTTGATTGTGATAAAGATAGGCAGTGGGTGGGGAGAGTGAAGGAGCGAGCGTCCATCTTCCTGGATCCGGACTGAGAACCAAGAGGGAAAAGTCAGACCTCGAGTGGACGCAGCACAAAGTGCTTGGGAATTTCTGAAGCCCAGCTGCTCAGCCCTGCCCAGCTTCGTCAGCTCCACTCAGGTAAAGACAGGCGCTCTTTCTGTGGGTCCATGTGCTGTATTTTTTTAAGAGAGGGGAAGCTAACAAGAAGTTCCGAGTCTCTAGAGCAGCGGTTCTCAACCTGTGGGTCGAGACCCCTTTGGGGGTCGAACGACCCTTTCACAGGGGTCGCCTAAGACCATCGGAAAACACATATATAATTACATATTGTTTTTGTGATTCATCACTATGCTTTCATTATGTTCAATTTGTAACAATGAAAATACATCCTGCATATCAGATATTTACATGACGATTCATCACAGCAGCAAAATTACAGTTATGAAGTAGCAACGAAAATAATTTTATGGTTGGGGGTCACCACAACATGAGGAACTGTATTAAAGGGTCGGCATTAGGAAGGTTGAGAACCACTGCTCTAGGAGCACTGGCTGTCTGGCCCCTGAAAACTTTCCTCCTTTCTGGACTCTCTCTTTCATTGTCATCCTCCCCCAGCCCCATCGCACACATCTCCTTTTACAGAGACTAAGGAGAGAGAGAGTGATCCATGTGGGCTGGAAGCGTGGCGGCCGGTTTCTCAAGGGAGCGGCGGCTGAGCTGGGGCTTTGAGCATCATCAGTCAGCAGAGGGGAAGGGGATCTCCTTAGGAGCCCAGGAGACAAAGATGAGCATGGTGTTGTCTAGGACATTGAGGGGTTTGTCCTGCCAGAAAACAGAGTTTTTATTGGGAAGTAGAAGGTAGAAAATATGGTTGTAAAGGACCAGGGTCATGGATGGCAGGCCTTGAATGGCAGGCTGAGAGTTTACTCTACTCTTTATCTCATATGCCGTAAGGGGTGGGTGAATGCTTTAACCTATCAACAGATAGAGATTGAATTTCTGCTGTTTGCAAGAATTTGTGAAAAGGATGGTACAATATTTTGGGAATGTTAATCTGATAGTAATGTTGAGGATGGAGTAGGCAGAGGCTGGGTGTACATCAGAGAGAGAGAGAGCAGAAATGGGAGAATAATTAGGAGACCTTGGAAAATAATATAAGTGGGGAGGCGGGAGGGGATATCTGTGCTAGATTATAATGATGTCCTGAGAACAGAATTGAAATGGGGACTTTTCAATGGCAGAATTGTTGGTTTTGAAGAAGAGAGGAGTTGAAGAGGACAGCAACATATTAAGTCCCAGTCACTGAGAGGTTACGTTTGCCCCATGAGGAGCTTGAGTGATTCTATGCAGCTGTGAGTCAGATGACACGACTGCTGGATAGTGAGCAAAAAGTAAATGGAAACTTCAACATTAAAAACATGCACCTCTCTAACAGACTCGGCAATTTTGGGGGGGAGAGGGTGCGTCTCATATTTTTTCACTTTCAGCTGCCTTTATGAAAATATTCTTTAAAAAATTTTCCCCACGCTCAGAAGCCATCTTCAATGTTGGAAACTTCTAGCGGGCTAATCCTACTGTTGGTTTGTTTTGTCTTTAAGAATGTGTACCAGGGCAGCCTAACTTCTGCTGTTTTTGTTAATTTGGTTTTCAATTCTGGAAGCTCTCCCATAATGCTCAGGAGAAGAGTTGATTCTGATGTGTCCAGTCTGTTGTTATGGAAATCCTCTTATTTTAATATTAATTTATTTTAATACCTTACTCTGTGTAAGTCTGAGCAAATATTTTAGAATGAAGACTTTCAACAATTATTTTCTAAGTTGATCTGCCCGAGGCAGTTTTGTGTAGAGGTCTTAAATTTAGGAATCAGTGGTTATTACCCAAATGGGACTTACCTACCCTATGGTTGTAGCACCTAACAAAGCTCCCTTTCTACAGAGAGTTATTATGTCTGTTCCTCCAAGTTATGCAGAAACTGTTAGATACTAGGCGTCATAAAAGAATATCACTTCATTGTCATTGGGGTAATGTATCTTTGAAGATTTATTATTTCTACATTGTAATGGATTACATACCCTATTTCTAATAAACCTGATAACAAAATATCTCTATAAAAATAACTATTGATATATTTAATTTTAAGAAAATTCTTTACTTTAGGAATTCACGATAGGATTGCTGGAGCTTAGAGTTCTAAATTTCTCCGATGCATGTAAATTAGACTTACATGCATAGAATCAGAACCCATTCTGTGAAATCTTCAGGGGGCTTAATGTATTTTGAGATAGATAAGAAGGATAGAGAGTTTAAAACATAACATAAGCAACACAACAACAGCAAGCACTTGTTTCCTTTGCTAAGGAGCACAGCAGCCGAGGCAGGCAGGATGGAGTGGGGAGGCTCAGGTGTGAGCAGGGGGTTGCTAACCTGGGAGGAGTTTCCTCCGGGCCATGGCAGCTGCCCGGTGACTCTGGTATTCTACGAAGGCGAAGCCTCGGTTTTTGGTTTTATCTGCAGCACTCGGGTAGACAATGACGTCCACGACGCCTTCGGTTACCTTCTTCATTTCTGCTAAGATTTCTTCTCTCTTTTTGGTTTTGGGAATTCCCCCAACAAACAATCGGCAGTTGTCCACGCTGGCACAGACCCCTAAGAGACGCCCATTTCTGCAAAAGGAGAAATGGCGAGAACCCATGTGTGATTAACAGACGTTGAAAAAGTATGGCCTTGCACCTGATATGACCTACAGACGTGGGATGTTTGGTCTTTACGGTGGTTAAACTATTTTGGGGAAGTTGTGACTGCTTTTGAGAAACTGGAAAATCTGTCAACATTCTCTCTCTCTCTCTCTCTCTCTCTCTCTCCATATATATTTAAAGTACATGAGGTCACAAGGCTTGGGAAAGCTGCTGTGGAACCTGGATCTCTCTTTTTTTAAAAAATTGATTTTTAGAGAGAAAGTGAGAGGATAGAGAGATAGAATCATTGAAGAGAGAGATACATTGATTGGCTGCCTCCGGCACGCCCCCTACTGGGGATGGAGCCTGCAACCAATCAAACCAGTGACCTCTTGGTTCATGGGTTGACGTTCAACCACTGACCCACACAGGCCAGACTTGCTCTGTATTTTTAAAGGAAAAAAGGTATTTGAAGCTGAGTAGCATCTGCTGTCTTTCGATTAGATGTGGATGCGCCAGTTGTCAGTTCTCACTCCTCCCTAAAACAGCCCCATTGCTGAGGCCTTTATACCTGCCCACATCGCTCAGGTGTCTGCCTGGCCCTGAAGGTATTTGAATTTGCAACCTCTGGTGCTCTCTTCTTTTCCATCCAAATTGGGAAGCTATTCTGACATGATTGCTATTAAAAATAGTCCCTTATGCTTGAACAGATTTTTACATATTATCTTACTTGGCCTCCGCTGAGCCTGTAGGTATGTGGAGGTGTTCTTTCCATTTCACAGATGAAGAACTTGAGACTCCAAGAAATTAAGTGACTTGCTGGGTTCTCGGTTCAATTCCTGTTTCTCCCACTGAACCCTGTTGCTTAATAGCAAGTCAAAGTACACCTTCCTTGGCAGATTGATTAAACGTTTCTGGGAAACATTTGGCAAAATGTCTCAAAAGTCTCACGTGTGCATAATCTTTGACCAAATAATGCCCCTTCTGAAAGGGGCCTTAGGAAACAGGTGAGCACAAAGTATTACGTAAAAGGATATTTGTCGTTGTTATTTAAGATAACCTGAATAGTTTAATGCAGTGGTTCTCAACCTTCTGGCCCTTTAAATACAGTTCCTCATGTTGTGACCCAACCATAAAATTATTTTCGTTGCTACTTCATAACTGTAACGTTGCTACTGTTATGAATCGTAACGTAAATATCTGATATGCAGGATGGTCTTAGGTTGACCTCTGTGAAAGGATCGTTCAACCGCCAAAGGGGTTGCAACCCACAGGTTGAGAACCGCTGGTTTAATGTGTCTCGCCTGAGATGTTACTGACTTTGGGATTGGACATTTCCTCATTGTATACCATAGTATAGTTGTCACCCTGGTTCTTGCCCACTAAATGCCAGTAGCTACCCATTAAGTCATTGAAAAATATGCCTCCTCATTTTCTAAATGTCCCCTAGGGTAGACGATAATGCTGCTGGCTGAGAAGCACTAGTCAACAAAAGACGGGCATTCATAGTATAGGATGTGCTACAGTCATTGAACATACTAATGTAGAAGAATATTTATTGGTTAAAAAAGGCAGTTCACGATATGCTGCTGGGTTAAAAGGCTACAAATTAAATATGTGAGAAGGCCATTTTTATTAAAACTATAGAAAACCCAAAAAGACAATAAAAAATCAACATAATGATTATCTTTGGGCAATGGGGTTATGGAGGAATGGTTTAACTTTTATTACTTTGTAGGATTTTTTTTGTTGGTGTGTGTGTGTGTGTGTTGTGAAACAGGCTGTGTGACTTTTGTAATAACACAAAATTATTAAAAATGGCCCAAGTTCCCTTAACAGAAACCACTTGTTTGTCATGGCCGAAAAGGCCCACCCAGGTGAGTGGGAGAATGCTGAGTTCTTGGAAATAGTGGCTTATATGTACGGCAGGTATCCTGGCCAGGTTGGGCCACTGTCCTAGTTGCCTTCTCTGCTTTTCTGAAGAACCAAGGACCACAGATCAGATCTGTGACGGGTTCATCTCCGTCGCTCTAGGAACATGGTTTATGGGAGTAGGGTGGAAGGGAAGAGTTGATAAAGTAATCTTTCATTTTCTTTTTAAACTTTACTTTAAAAAAATGGTTTACTACTAGATCTTTAGAAATTATTATTTTTGATAATTTGGGGCTGGTCAGCTATCAGTTACCAGCAGGGGGCGCCTAGGGGCTCCATGTTCTATTTCTAAATGTGGGGTTTGTCAGGCACCTTCCCTAGAATTGCTTGGAGAAGAAAAGCCATCTCTCAAAAGCTGAGGGATCGATTTTCATGTCTCCAGAGCCAGGTATTTAGATGATTCTCCGTGAATACTTGAGGGGGAGGAGGATGCTCGGACAACTGTGGGTCTTTTCCGGATGAGAACTTTATCTTTCCCCTGGTCAGAGCAAATCAAAGGTTATTCTCTACAAGAAAGGTTCTCTCTCTGGCAGGTTCCATTGAAACAAGGCTGAGTGGAAGCAGGTGAGGTTGGCTCTGGGGTATCTGTTCTGCTTACCTGATTTCATAATTATTAAGTTGCTTGATTGCATTCTTGGCCTCCTGTTTATTTGAGAAGGTTACAAAGGCGTATCCTCTATTGTTGCCATTAAAATCCATCATCATTCTCATTTCATAAATTTTACCTATCTATAAATAAGAGAAAAAGAGAAATTCATATGTATGCATTTGTTCTTCCAAATGAACACACATGTGCCCACATACACACAATGCTTTCTGAAGTCGGTCACTGCCGTATTTGGCATTTGCATCCCAGGTGGAATGGTTTGCACATGCGGGGTTTGTATCCATCACCTGACTCTTGGGCAAAGGCAAGTTAATTTTAAAAAAGTGTACAAGTGGCATTTCAGCCCGAGTTAACAGAATATATTTGTTGACAGAGCAAATGACCTGTCACCACACAACTATCGGGGGATTTATACACTTGTTTTAGGGATCTGAAAACACTTGTCATCAGAAGTACAATTTCTTGATAGATTCGTCCTTGCCCTCTTCATTGGCCTCTGAAGCCTCCTTAGTGTTATCTTTACTTGGTAATACTCTACCATGGATACTTAAAGAAAAACCAGGACCACGAATTTGGACCCTTGCTAAATCTTCTTAGCTGACTTTTCCCCCCACCATGTCGTCAAAATTAATACAGATGATGTGTTTCAGAGAATAGTCTGGGGAGCCCTGTTATTCCACAGTCTGTAGGCTGAAGGGAAATGCTGGTCTTAATACAACTGACCAGGGCCAGGACCTCCACCCAGGAGGGTAGTCACTACATCTCTGGCTACAGCCACTCTGCTTTGCCAATATACTACTTGATACTCCAAATGTTCTCCAGAAATACAGGCTCAGCAATTCACGCTTGCTGGCTGCTGCAAGAAGGGGGGCCCACATGGATATGAGGGGCATGTGTGGGGAGAAGAAGCATCATTAAGCATATGCTGTTACACACTGGTTGGTTACCCCTCATTTCAGTCTCACCTGCCCCTGCCCACCCCAAGGTATTCAAAGAAGGACACCTATTTCTTTTGGGCTCATTGGGAAAGAATTCAACATGTTTCACCTGTTTCAGGTGTTCCTTGCTGCTCATTTTCAGGTTTAGTGTTTAAGATCTACAGGATTAAGTCCATAATTTGGCCACAGCCCAAGGGGGATTGTATATATAAAATTAGACACAGTTCTGAGGCTGAGTTACACACACACTCACAAACTGGTTTGGGCATTTAGGGAAATAAGTAGCTAAACTAATTTTACTGAATTTTCTAGGAATGTGGTTATTTAAATACCACTTGGTAAATTATTGAAAATAACTTAATTTTGTATTCTCCATTTCATTGGGGTTTAGTAACAAAATATCATTTGGAATTAAAACTGGGAAGTTTATCCCTTAACAATTGCATAATTACTTTGAGAACCTTAATAACTGTATAATTAATTTTATTGATACATTAGGGTGGACAAGAAATTCAAACTTGTCAAAAAATTTTTATTCTGGACCAATACATAATAGACACAGTTTTGAGCTATGACAAACCTCCCTATTATTTTTATGTAAAAATGTTGCACACATATTAAAATGTCAAGTTGAAACAATGTCTGTTTTTAGACAGGATGTTGTAGTGTTAGTCTATATTGATAGACACATGGAGTTTGCAGTGAGATGGCATGCCAGTGGAGATCGGGGTTTGAAATACAGATTTGATAGTCATCAGCGATGATGTCATAGTAGCGAATGTCAAGCTGTCAGTAAAAGGATAAAGACCTGAGACCATCACCGGCAGGTAGGAAGGTTTTGTCTGCTTGAGGAACAGCAATTGGAAGAAATCATCACTGACCAGGAAAAATGAGCATGAAAGCAAAGTGAAGATAGTAGTACAGTTCCCTTGAAATATAAGCAAATTTAAATATGGACTCACTTTTTCACATAATGGTATAAGTTCATCCTCAAAAAGGTCTCGGGGAAGTTTCCCAATAAAGATTTCACAGCCCCTTTCTGGGGGCGCAGCATCCCAACCAGGTGGAGGGCCCCCATATTTTCTTTGTCCATTTTCCTGCAAATCCAGGGGAGGTTGTATGGGGGACAGAAGAAAACAAGAGATCTTTAGTCCAAGCTTCTCAATTATTTTTTCAGAATTACTCACAGTAAGAAACAAACTTATCATTGACAAATAAGAGTGGACTGGTCAGAGGATAAAAACCATAAAAGTCTCTTTGTATGGATTTTTAATATCACACTCTATGCTTCAGTGGCTTGCTTGAGATGAGCATGTGAAAACTGATAAATTGCTGAGTAAATATAAGGGGTTCTTATTTTCTGGTGTCACTCAAAATCACCTAATCATCAAAGGATCTGACTATCCTTTGGATCCACTGTGGAGGCTGTGTAGTGTGGTGGTAAAGTGCTCCGGAGCTGGACTACTTGGTTCTGTGACTCACTAGCTGAGGGGCCTTGGACAGATGACGTCTCAGAACCTCAGTATTCTCAGGAGCCCAGTGAGGACAATGTCAGCCTTTGATTCTAGGAGAGAATGCATCAGATATGTATGGTACTGCACTTGGTATGTGATATATATTTCTTGGTTATTAATTCTCTTCTTGTGTCCTTGAATTTTGGTTGTTTCATAAGCCAAGGAAGGCAACACAAGACCCTGAATAGAAACATTATCAGATTACTGTTGGAAGGAGTGGCTGGCTAATTTGGGGGGTAGCTGGTGAGGGACTTAAATCTATTTTCAAAGCTGACAAAATGGTGAGAGGTGTTTACTAATGTTGGATCTCTTTGTGGGGAATAATGCTGTTCTCTGTCCAAATAGAATGTCTATTTTTTCATTTGTCCTAAAAATCCTTGGTTAATTTGATGTCCTTATTTGGGGAGGAATAGCATTGGTGCTTCTCTGCAATGCCAGCGATATTTCTCTAAAAGTTAAGGACCTAAAGTAACTCAGGGGCCCAAAGTGACGTGTAGGCCTAATTCATCACCATCGATCTGCCGGGAAAAGGTAAATTTACTTTACACTTAGGCATAGGCAGAACTCTTTGCCCTTGTGCGTTTGTGATTTTTGAAGAAAGGAAACTATAAGGGACCAGACATCAATATGCATTACTAACTTCTACAAATAACACTTTAAAATGTTTTATACTATAAAATGATACATGTTGGAAAAAACTTAGTAATGCATAAGGTAAAAAGAAAAGTTCCCAAATGCATCACCCTACCCATCCATAGATGTAGTTACTGTTAAAAAATTGCACTGCCTTTCCAAATACTTTTTATACATATTTTAAAAAGATATGTGGGTTGTTTAAAAACATTGTTGTGTCCCCTGGCCGGGTGGCTCAGTTGGTTGGAGCATTGTCCTGTATACCAAAAGGTTGCTGGTTCAATTCCTGGTTGGGGTTAGTAAGGCCTCTTGCTCTCTCTTTCTATCTCTCTCCCCCCCTCTCAACTCTCCCTTTCTCTCTATCTAAAAATCAATAAAAATATCTTTGGGTGAGGATTAAAAACAACAACAGCCCAGCCAGTGTGGTTGAGCATTCAACCTATGAACCAGGAGGTCATGGTTCGATTCCCTGTCAGGGCACATGCCTGGGTTTTGGGCTCAATCTCTAGTAGGGGTGTGCAGGAAGTAGGTGATAAATGATTTTTTCTAGTCATTTATGTTTCTATCCCTCTCTTCATCCCACTTCCTCTCTCTGAAATAAAAAAAAATTTTAAAAACAGAAATATTGTTTTGTATAATAATTGTTGTTTGAAAAAAAGTAAAACAGCTTCTAGTTTCACTGATAAATCTTTATATATAGCAACTTGATTCTTTTCTCAATTATTTTATGTGTTAGCACCAGGGCTTTTGGAGCACAGTATTTCAATGATGTCTGTGGTTGCGATCACATTTTTAATCCTAGTAATTTATATTATGTTGCTCTAAATTTTAAAAAAAGACATCAGATGGGTGAGCTACCTTGCCTTGATTACTTTTTGCTTTAAATGACTGGATGTTTTTCATTTTACTAAATATTTAAGTATTTGCCTCAAGAGTTCTTGTATTTTTTTTCTTCCCTGTATTCTTGCAGGATTATCCAGTAGCAAATACTTGTTATTGCTGAGAAATAAAGGAAATGAAATGTTTCATATTTTTATTTTAAAAAGTTAAGAACCCAGTGAGTTATATGTCAACTAAGAATGCCCTGAAAAGTATAAATTGCATACTTTCGGAGACATATTAAATATTTTATTTACTTACCTTCTAACAAATGCCTATCCAGCCAGACACTGTTCTAATCCTCAAACACCATCATGGGTTCTGGACTGTTACTATCCCCATTTTACACAGAAGCCCAGAGAGATTTAAGTAATTTGCTGAGTTGGGAACTGAAGTCAGGATTTGAATGCAGGCAGGCTGGCTTCAAAGTCCATCAGCTACATTTTGTTGCCTTGTTATATGAAAACCTAATCACTTATAACAGATCCATACCTTTAAATATTTATTTATGAAAAAAAAATCATCATGCCATTAACTTGAAACCTCTCTGTTGCATTTAAAATCCTTTTCAATTTCCAATTATTTTATTACACAATTTTTGGTGGGAGGGAATATCTCATACTTATTGCTTATAGAGAGACGTATTTCTGTTTCCAAACTAGGGTCCGCCTCCTTGGGCCAACTCTCACCATGTGGTTGGTTGATGGTGATCCCTCAGGCCGTTTTGTATATCTCAAATGTCTAGACACATACTGCTGTTCAGTGGATTATTGGAAACAGCGTAGAATGAATGTGACAGTATTCTTACTCTTCTGGTTGAGGAAACCAAATTTTCATCCCACAATAGTAACATACCAGAATTTCTGATTTGACAAGCTTTGTGTGTTCGAAAATAAATAGGCAGTGAACACAATGACCTTTGTAAATTTTCCCTTCAACTTTCTTTCTTGCTCTAATTGCTACAGATGTCACCGAACTATTTTGTGCGAATCATGTGTATATGAGAATTCATCTGCTTAATGAGCCAAAATGATTGGGCAGGAAAGCTTCTTAATTGCCTTTCTGTGCTTTCTATAAACACTTGAATTAAGTTCCCCAAGAATATTTTTGGGATCCCAAAGGGTCAGACTTGTTCAGAGATGCCGCAGGGTTCACGCTCTGGGGGTGCAGGGGGGGGGGCGGCTGCTTTATGAACCACCCACCGGGCTTGGAATGCACCAGTGGTGGAGATCCAGGCCGGTTTGAGACAGGCACCGAGCATTAGTCATGGGGTCAGCATTTCTGTCCGTTGCTCAGAAAGGACAGTTGGGAGCTGGATTGCTGGTATTTTAGGCACTATTTTTTTTTAATAGTTGAGTTTAAAATAGATAAAGCCCAATTATAATTGCTCTTTCCCCTCCTGGCTAATGTCCTTCTTATGGAATGCACCTCCCCACCCCCCTGGCAGCACAGATGTATTAATAGTTCAGAGAGAAAGAATATAGGATTTTTTTTTCCATGAGAGAATGTTCATTCAATTCTGAGAGTTTTTATTTTCCCAACTGAAGACTTGGAAACCGTTCACTCTCCCTAGTCATGTATGTATAGGTGAAAATCTTCAACTATGGAAATTAAAAATGGATGACCTAATGCTAACTATAAATCCAGTGATTTTTAACTTCAACATTGGATACCAAGCCTACCCATAACTCTGTTTATATGTCAAGGGTATTTGGAAGTTCCTTCTGTCCCTGGGTATTTTAAGCCTTTCCTGATGGAACCATGGAGTCTTTAAAGGATTATGAAAACCTTATTCTTGACCTTGAATAAAATCACACAACCTTCAACAAATGACTCTAAGCAATAAATCTTAGCGTAAAAGTCAAACAGATTGAGTTCATTTTGGCCACCTGGCATCTGATTTTTTTTTTTATACATCTGGAGAGTCTGGGCAGAACAGCCTTCTACAAGATTTTAAAAGGCCAGACAGTTGATTTTCTAGTTCCCCTTGCAGCTGGGACAGCCATAGTTAGAATAAAGAAAAATTGAGTTCTGGTACAGAAATTGGAATAACACAAACTGTAGTTTTGAGCATTCTGTGATTGTGGATGCATTTTCATATCATTCAAGATTTGTGATATTTGGGGTTCATTTCTAAAAGCTTATCTTTGAATCTGGTTCTTGAAATCAATTGTTTCTGTGAACCAATATCCTTTTAATAAACCCCTTTTCTGCGTAATCAACCAAAATTAGCTTCTACTACTTGCACATAATACTAACTATAGCAGGAAATCTCCCAACCCCCCTCCCCCCACAAAAAACCCCAAACAAAACCCTGCTAAAACAACAGCTAACCCTAATTGAGTTGGGCACTGTGCTAAGTGTTTTTCACGTATTAACTTATTTAATTTTCTCAATATGGTTAGTTGATGGTATGTGGATGATGCTACTTACTTTCCATTTATAGATGAGGATTCCAAGGCACATAATGTGCCCAGATTTGTACAAGCAGTAAATGACAAAGACAGTTTTTTGAATCCTGAGTCCATGCTTGTAGTCATGACAATATTCTTCTCTTGTTTTTATTTTAACCCAATATGTTCATTGTACAGTTGAGGAAACTGAGTTCAGAGAAATTATGTGAGTTGTCTGAAGTCACACTGGTTTAATTTATTACAAACAACACTAGAACAAAGCTCCTAAGATTATTGATCTCGTAAACTTTATGGTATATATATTGTTCAAAAGTCATGATGGCTTTCACACTTACCAGCCTCATGATTCTGTATGCTGTGTGTTACACCTACTTTTTGGTTCAACATGAAGACCAGATGGTTTGTTGTCTACCATAAATGAGTTCATTCATAAACTGGAAGGACATTAATGAATGAACCCCCATTCAGTCTGGTTGCCTTTTTTTTTCATGAGTAGTAATTTCAATTCTTTTAATGGTTCTTTGGGAATTTTATATTCTAAATATGTAATCATCTTTATGGTTCTCTTTGGTTCTTTGTTGTTGTTGTTGTTTCCCTTGCCCAGAGGGAAGAAACTGGGTATCTTCCCTTCCTAATCTGCTTTCAGGTGTTCTATCCATTTTCCAGTGACTATGAATTTATTTCTGCTCCTGTTCTCTCAGGTGCTGGGCAATATACCCAGACCAGGTGGCATTTCTAGCCTTCAGAAGCATGCCAGTCACCAGGGCCATAGTCAGAACAGTGATTCTAAGGCAAACTCATGGGGACTGTTCTTACAGTGGGTGGTGCTGATGCATTGAGAATGTCTCTCTGGACTCTAATCTATTGCAGTTCATGAATTAACAGTGTATTTTCCCAGTTATTGGTTTGTAAGAGTAAATAAAAATCCTTATTAGACATTAATATTTTATGACTTTTCATCTGCATCACACCTATATATCTCATTATGTGGTAGGGTCCAAGGCAAGTCTAAAAGACCTTAAATAAGATGTTCCAAAAGGAGTCTTAGATGTGATTTTTACCTTGGTTCTGCTTATGACATTTTTTTTTTGCCTGAGGACAATAGACAGGGCTATGGGGAATATTCATTTATAATAGATAATTATCTGTCTTGTGTATTTAGTTTGTTCACCTTTATATTCTGTTAAGATCACTGACTTAATGTTGGTAAATCTATTTTAGACTGGGGATTTTTTAGAAAGCAGAGTTTATTTAACTTATATACTATGGAAGTGGGCATCAATCTTATTAGTATTTTTTTCTACAATATTTGCAAGGCATATGCAATATGGATGCCAGTGATTGCAAAGGTTTTGTGAGGGTGTTAGGAGGCAGACCTTGACACCATATTAAAAGGTGGGAAAATGGTTATTTTATGTTTTGTGAGTTTGTCAATAGGATCCTTAAAAAATATTATAAAGATTTAAAAAAATCAAAGTATCTTTAATTGCATATCCAAATAGCACCTATTTCATGAACTACTTAAAGACATGTATGCAGAAAAGAAAATGTATATCATTCTTATAAGTAGAGTATCAGTATCCTTTTCCACAAATAGAAGGTAGTAATAAAAGCAATTACAAAAGATGGAAATCATGATTAAATTTTAGGTAGACATTGTTATCTACTAAAAGCTGAGCCCCAGTCCTGCTCTCTATGTTGAAAAGCTTAGCAGGGCCTGGAGAGGTATTTAAGGCATACCTCCAGCCACGGACTTTCTTCATCTGAGTATTCAAAACAATTAAAAATGGAATACTTTTCTCAGTATGAAATTCAAAGTTATTTAATATTGTATAACTCATCGCAGCTCTCTCCAGGCACCTCTGCAACAGTGCTAAAAAAGATGCCAGTTGAAGTCCTTGCACATTCTTAATTGTATGGCTCTGTGATGTCACTTTCCCCCTCCTTAGTCTGTGAGAAAGCTGTCTTTGCATCTCACAGGGGCAAGCTTTTAGGTTCTGAAGATGTAGAGTCACTTATTTTTGGTTCTGCACTATATTAAACAAAGAGGTAACACTTTAAAAAAATCCTGAACTTGCCTGCAAGCAAAGTCTAAAGTGCAGAAGAGCAGTCCATGCTTTTTTTTTTTGTTTTTGAGTCATGAAGTCCACACTGATTTTTAGGCGGATAAAGCAGAAAACTGCATGTGCTTCTAGTTTTGGGGGAACCGCATAGCTTGCAAAGATTTTGAACTTTATTTTGAAGACCTTATAGAAAGCCAACTGTCTACTGGTATTTAGGCTATTCGAGGAGAAGTTCATTGCTGTTGGAAAAGAGCTCCTGGGAGGAATTCCTATTGCTTGGGATGCTGCAGTTCCCATCCCATGTCAGGCACACACATCTCCACAAAAGCATTCACAGGCCGGTTCCTTCATGTGGAGTCTCCCACACCAGGCGGTGGCATTTCCGGCTCGTAGAAGCAAAGCTCCTTAAGAGCTTTAAAACAAAGCTGGCCTGTGGGTGGCTGGGGTGATGAGCTTAGGGAAACACGTGCCTGTGATGATTTGCTCATCCCATCCTGTTCTCCTGCTTAGTCTACCCATTTAAAGAATTGGTATTCATGCACTTGGTGAATGACCTAAGTCCTGGGATAGCAGGGACGTGGGCAGGTGGTGAGAACAGGCAGTGGAAGAAAATATGGGACCCAGGAGCTATATTTTACCATGAAGTCCAATTCCTATTTCTGTCCCTAGGATTTTTGGGTGGTGGTTGGAAAAGAATGTCAGTGCCACAGTGTTTTTCCATCTGCCTCATCCGGAGCTAATCTAGATAAAGCTGATTGTAAACACTGAGGTTCCTAAGTTACTTGTTTTTATTGCATTACTTGTAGGGGGAAATATTGCAATTTGAGAAATGCCTACATAAAATTCCTAAAGTACCAAACCAGAGAGATGGGGGATTTAACTTAATTTGGGGTACCCTTAGAAGAGGGGAGTGTATCCTAATCCGATTTATGTCGGTCTAGCACCACCCTCTGTACCTATGACTTGCACATATTCACTGAGGAATTGAACGAATTAGAATAAAATAATGTGGTTGCATTGAAATGCCATTTAAAGGAACATGCATAGAAAACAAAATTTGAGGAGTAGGAATTAAAGACTAGAAATTTTGTTCCTAGTTTGAGGGAATCGAGGCTGATGGCCAATTCAAAAAGGAAGAGAAGGATGAAGCCCACTTATTTTCTTTATCTGCTGTGAGTCTTAATGGATCTTAGAACTTAAGACATACTGTCTTCACTGCTCAAAGGTGTTGTGCATTTTACAAACATTTTGGTTAAGCACTAATAAGAAATTTTCTTTAAAAACTGTGGGTTAGCTTCTAACATAGAGTAATAGATTAAGGGTTAGGGCTGTGGTCAGCAAACTTTTTCTGTAAAAGGCCAGCTAGTTGACATTTTAGGCTTTCAAAAAAAATAGCCCTTTAAAAATGTGAAAAACATTCAGAGCCTACAGTCACTACAAAAACAAACTGTAGCCACATTTAAATCTTGGGTCATTGTTTGCAGACCTCTAGCTTATGTCTCTTTTGAATTGTATAACTATGGGGCTATTCTAACTCCGAAATAAACTATATTCAAACATATAAAGAATGAGAAAGAATAGCCTAATGAACCCGGTACCTATTATCCAACTTTAGTAATACAGTGTTATCTATTAAAATTTCCCATGTTTTCTTCTCTTAAATGTATGCTCCTTAGAATTTTTTTTTAACTTGGAGATTTTTCCTTATAAAAAATAATCCACATCATTACAGGAAGTTTGGAAAATAACATTCTTATATATAATGGTTGTCATTTCTTCAGCACTTTTAATTAAAAAATTATCTTTAAAAAAAGACATTTGGGGGAAAAAAAGAGTATCAAACAAGAAAAACTTATTCCAAATCGGAGATTTACATTTTATTATTTTTCAATATTTTTTACTGTGTGAATAACTTCTTAAAATATTACTTGGAAGTTTATATAAATTTTACATTCTGATTTTGAAGTAAACATAAAATTTAGATATTTCTCCATGTCTTTGTTTGAAATCAGAGTTTTACATGGCTGTATAATTTGAAAATATAAGGATTTTCTGTAATTAGTAATATTTTATTGGGCATTCAGAATATGTTTCATTTTTAAACATCATAAATTTCACTATCATGAACATCCTTATATATTTAGACCTTAGGTCACAGTATGGTCAGGTTTAAGCCTCTAAGAGGTAGCACCCACATCTGTATTGCGCATTTGATGCATTTTAAATTTTGGATAAATTCATCCTCATTGCTACTATTTTAAATGTATCATGTCAAGGCCTAGTATCAATGCATTGTGTTCAATAATAGGGACTAAGGAAACAAAACAGAAAAACAAAAAGTGATTAAGTTTACCAAGGACAACCATTGGATTAAGAAAACAATAGCAGCATGGAGGGACCTGGAGAGTTTTATGCTAAGCAAAATAAAGCCATTCAGAGAAAGACAAGTATCACATGATCTCACGCATGTGGAATCTAATGAACAAAATAGATCCAGAAACATAGAAGCATGGAACAGACTGTTGAATCTCAGCGAGAAGGTGGGGGTGGGTGAAAAGATATTAACCAAAAAATTTATATGCATGTATGCATAACCCATGGACACATATAATAGTGTGGTGAAGGTGGGGGAGAGGAGGGATGAGGGGTGAGATGGAGGGGGCCAATGGGAAAAGAAAAGGGGACATCTGTAATACTTTCAACAATACAGATAAATAAAAAAGTTTAAAGCTACAAATTGCAAAAGCAGTGCAAAATGCATATTTGGTATTTCAAAAACTCCAATTATGATAAATTTGATGGAGTACATTCATAGTCTAATATAAATTAATGACATTTAATGTATCTGAAAGCTAAAATTAAAGCTTAACAATTTTTTTTTTAAAAAAGAAAGCAATGGCACTGTCCGACTGACAAAAATTTATTGTGTTGAATTATTTTTTAGAAAATAGATTATCAATAGGGTAACTGGAAAAACAGCGCTAATACACACCATATTTTAAATAATTTAAAATTATAAGTATTCTGAGTCTACTTTAAAAATATATTCAGACTATTTCAGGGTGATGTTTATTAAACATATATTTAGCTTTAGTAGTAGTAGTAGATTTATAGTTAATGTAAACTGACCCCACACTGGGTGGAAAGTTTTCTGAAAATATATCTATAAACAATCTATTTGTGCCTTGACCGGTGTGGCTCAGCTGGTTGAGCATTGTCCCATGCACTGAAATGTCCCTGGTTTGATTCTCGAGAAAGACCTATGACCAGATTACTTAGTTTGGTCCCCTCAGGTTGCATTTGGAGGCAACTGATCAATATTTCTCTCACTCTCCCTTCCTCTCTCTCTAAAATCAATAAAACATATAACATTTGCCTAGTTTTTTAATTGAATTTATTGGGGTGAGATTAGTTCACCAAAGCATACAAGTTTCAACTGTACAAATCAATCAAACATCATCTGCACTGGGTATTTGTGTGCCCATCACCCCAAGAAAAGTCTCTTTCCGTCCCCGTGTCCCTCCTTTGCCCACCTCCACCTGCCCCTTACCCCCCTTTCCCTTTGTCTAGTTTTAATGAGAAGATTTCAGATGGAAGGAGCATCACCTGTCACAGAGTGTTTGACCCACATCATTGATGCTTCATGAGGAAAGAATCATCACAATGTGATTTTTTTTCTTTGACTCTCAAAGAAATATATACTAGTTTTAGCAAATCTGGGAAGTACAGTTCAGAATTAAAAAGTAGGGAAAGAGAGCACTACACATAATCCCATTGCCTGGACACAAAGACTTTTTACAAGTTAGCACTGCAGCACGCTTACTTCCAAAATATTTCTATGTGGCATAAGGCAAGCTATGAAGTTGAAAGCTAACTTGTCGACATCACACATTTTTTTTTAAGATTTTGTTTTTACTGACTTTTTTTTTTTTAGAGAGGGAGAGAGAGAGAGAAATGTCAATGTGAGAATGAAACATCCATCGGCTGCCTCCTGCATGCCCCCTACTGGGGATCAAGTCTGCAACTTTGCCATGTGCCCTGACCAGGAATCGAGCAGGCAGCCTTCCAGTGCAGGGGATGACCCCCAACCGACTGAGCCATACTGGCCAGGGCCACACAATTTGTATTAATAATATTTATGAAATAAATATTATTTATTGCATTGTTTGTTTTACTCTCTGAAGTAATTTTCAGCTATCATTGCCCACAATGACCCAATTATTTAAAGATGATATCACAAAGTATATTTTCAAACAAGTAGGTATTGTTGTATCAGGCTGGCTCACGTTATTAAGTAACCTGCAAAATTCTATTTTTGACAGCTGTATTTGTCTTGCTAGTGATAAGCGAGCACAAATTAATCACCCTCTATTTTTTTTAAATTCTTGTTTTGCAAGTATTCAACATTCAATATCAGACTGTAATGTAAATCTTTCAAACCCTAGCTTAGTGAATACCATAAAATTTGAAAAGATCACTTTATGGGTATGCTCCTTGAATTGGCTTAAGACGTTTGTTTTCATTTTTGTACAGAGAATTTTTTTTAAAAAAAGTAAACTTGATGCTGCCCCCCTTTTTTGATAATAATATTAATCTTTCCTCCAAACCAGAGTAGGAAGAATGAAATATAGAGAAGGCTAAAAGATGTTTCCTAAATTACAAAGAGGTTGAGGCTGTGTTTCGATACCTGTTGGTCTCCTTTTCCAATCAGTTAGTACAGTTTGCTGATTAATGATTAGACTGAGCAGATAGAATCACAAAATCATGGCTTATGGAGTGGGAATATGGCCCAGCCAGTCTGGTGGGAAATTAAGCTCTGCAGGGTTAAAGGACATGTTCAAGACCACATGATTTGGATGTGTGGTAGAGACCAGTCTCTGTCAGTCTCTGATTTGAAGTCTTGGGTGGTTTTCAATACTTTGCAGCCAAAATCAGCAGAGACTTTCTAGTTTGTTAAAAATGATTGAACCAGGCCTTCAGCACCCTAAAGCGAGGGGGGGGGCCCTGAAGGGGGTTAATAGGGGGGGGGAGGAAGGGGACATATGCAATACTTTCAACAATAAAGAATTATTTAAAATAATGATTGAACCAAAGTTATGTGCATATTTACATCTTGAATAGAGGACTTAGATCTAGATAACTAGGTTTTAGAATTTTAGCTTTCTACATTGGAGAATTTCTGATCTAATAGTCATTCTGCCAACAAATAAGTATTATTTAAAGTGAATCATGTTACAACGTTTAGGCTCAACACAATATTTTCAGAATGCCCTAACAGGCTCACCTCTAAAATTGCAATTTTAAAGAAAAGATTATAGCAGCTCTTGTTTTTGTAAATCTGGTCAGAAATGTGGGCCAGTAGCACTGGAACTATAGCCTTTAAACCTTGGACAAGTTACTTAACCTCCTTGTACCTTGTTTTCTTTATCTGGAAATTGATGATGACATAGTAGTCACCTCATGGTGTTAAGGATTAAATGAATTAATATACACGAAGCAGTTAGAATATGTGCCCAATAAATGTTTACTATTATTTTGTTATTGTTATTAATGTGTGATCTAAATCCTTATTAACATTTTCTCAATGTAATTGAATATATGTATAAGATCAAAGTAATATACAGATTGACCCTGTATTTTTAGGGGTATTTTATTTGAAAACATTTTAAATGATAAAGCCTTTTCCTTTATAATGCAGATGCTCTTTTTTGTTTTTTATACCTCACCCAAGGATATTTTTTCCCATTGATTTTTAGAGAGAGTGAAAAGGAGGGGGAGAGGGAGAGAGAGAGAGAGAGAGAGGAGAGAAAGAAACATTGATGTGCGAGAGACACATTGATTTTTTGTCTCCCACAGGCACCCTGACTGGGAAGTGGGGATCGAACCTGCAACCCAGGTACTTGCTCTTGACCCGGCCGATGTGCTAATCATTGAGCATTGCCAGCCAGGGCTGTAATGCAGATGTTCTTAAATCATAACATTAGGTTTGTAAAATGATCTCCAGGGCTGCTTGAGTCTCTCTTTTTTTTTAAAAAAAATTATTTGTAAGCTTTTTACAGAGCTGTAATAATGTTAGAATTTTCTGTCCTGCAGACTGTTTCAAATGATCACATGGTGACTGAATACAAGTTCATTTGTTACAGGATATTCGATAACGAGGGTCTCCTTTGGCCTCTGATTTGGATAGGAAGCCAGGTCACTGGACCACTGAACAGGGCAAAGATGTAGAGAAAACTATTTAACTGTTTTTCATTCTTAACTGAACACCCCCACGGCCTCCTTCTACGCTCCAGTTTAGAAATGAAATTGAAGCGTTTGAGAGGAGTTTGTGGAGCTTATTCAAAGATATTTGGAGACCACTGCTGGTATGTTGTGAAGCCTAGTTACCCCTAACTGGAAGGAATTGCAAGGTGATATTCAACTTACCGAAGGCCCGAGAGAGGGGTGCGAGGAAACCACTCTGAGAGCTTGGTGGGTGTTCTCTGCTTCTGGGAACACACCGGCTGGCGGGTCTAACTGCCTGCTGAGAGCCGCTGGAGGGCAGTGGGCTGGCCTGCTGCTGTGATTTCGGCAAGAAGCAGACTGGGTCCTTGTGTCATTCACACTTCTCGAGTTTGCTGGGTCAGAGAGTGTGTGTGTTTCCAGGGACTGGAGTTTGGCCATATGTTGGAATCGGGGGTTGTTTTCCATCTCCAAGAGAGCTGCTTAGAGTTTCAAAAGCTCTGCAGCAGGAGGCTGAGGCTTAGGACAGTGGCCAGCCAGAGGAGAGTGTAGCCAGGTGAGAGATCCCCAGCCATGGAATTAAGAATGTCTCTGGGGATCCTATAAAGCAGCGGTTCTCAACCTGTGGGTCACGACCCCTTTGGGGGTCAAACGACCCTTTCACAGGGGTCGCCTAAATACATCCTGCATATCAGATATTTACATTACGATTCATAACAGTAGCAACATTACAGTTACGAAGTAGCAACGAAAATAATTTTATGGTTGGGGGTCACCACCACATGAGGAACTGTATGAAAGGGTCGGCATTAGGAAGGGTGAGAACCACTGCATGTATCCCACGGGCTTTACACACCTGCCAGGCCCAGACAGCCCAATGTCAGTATCAGTCAAGTTCACAACTTTTCTGTCCCTTCTCCTTTGCTTTCATCCCTCCCTTGTGCTTTGAGTCAGGAATTAAGTTAGCAAACTGGCGTAGAAAACTAAGCTTCTGAAAGCATAAAGGAGGAAAACAGAAAAGAAATCGAACTCCACCTCCACGTCGGTGGGAAAGGGAAGTGGCTGTAACTTTGAATAAAGTTGTTTTTATTATACTGGACTAGGCCTCATTATTTAGTGGACATTCTTTTATTACCCGAAAGTTGCCAGGAAAGTAATGAGACTTGCCTTGAGTTTTATCTGGGGGAAAAGGAAGAACCAGAGACAAGAATAAAATTAAATGGACAATTTATATTGTTTTAGGATTATTTCTCATAAAAGTCTGCTCCATGAAGATACTGATTATATATTCAGACCTTATTTATTAATTTCCTTCCTTTTATTCATTTAGGGTTGATTGTGGAGGCATTATAAATAATGTCAGACTAGGCTTATACACATTTCTATCATTATGTTCTGGATCATTAGAGATTTGCTTACAGAAGGGGAATACTCATATATCAATATTGGCAAGTTGCTTTTCAAAAGGGTTTAGGCGCTTTCCCATACTACTGTCCTTGCATGAATGTTTCAGATACAAAGACGTTTAAAAAATACTTAAGAACAATATTTGACTTTATGACATCTATGGAAGGGTTGACTAGAAAAGGAGAAAATCCCCACTACTCAACTGTACTAATCAGCTGCTAAAAAATTATTCTGAGGGTATCCGTTTTGCAGACTGTAAACTCTATAGAATTTTCTCTATGAATTATAAAATAGGACTTTATGTGGGAGAAGTCTGCACAAAAATTTTTCAATCAGTCATTAATGTTAAAGTACATTGAATTTGGAGATAAAAACATCTAGACGAATTTGACTTTTATTAAGTATTAAAAAACGAACAGCTCTTTCCAGCCGGCGCCAAGCCATGGATTGCCATGATCTCACCAGGCATGAGCTCCTGTGAATATCCTTTCAATACACTGAGATGTGCAGGCAAGGTCAAGGGGCTGCGCCCCCACCGTGGGCCCCGTGGGGAGCAGCCAACTGAAATGGAGACATAAGAGAGAGAGGCAGGCTCTCGCACGCTCCTGATGGCAGGCAATCTTTCTTTTTCCTTTTTTATATGTTTCTTGCTTCTCTTTATTAGTTTATACCCAGCTGCTCACATCTCTAAGGACTGTAACATATTTTGCATTTTTTAAACTTTATACAATTGGTGTCACACTGTGTATATTTTATACGATTTTCTTTATTTTACTCCACCATTTGTTTTTGACTTTCATTCTGGTGGTTCTAGGTTATTCGTTTTCAGGCTACAGTTTTATACTTGCTACATAAATTTACCAGAATGTATGACTCCTCCTTCTGACGGGTAGTTTGCTGTCCTTACCAGCTTAGTGTTACTCAGACATGCTTTGGTAAATGCCATGTATTGTTGCATCAGGGCCAGGGCAGCTGGGAGAGGATCAGTGACATGGGTCGCTACTTTCCTTTTCCTCTATTGTAGTCCTGAAGGGAGCCGGGATGGGAGGAGGGAACTTTTAACCATCCGTCTCCTTTCTGCTTATGGCTCCTGTGCCCTGGAGAGGGCCTGGGACCTAGTGAGCATCACTGAACCAGACGGAGGTGGAGTCTTCCACACGTAACTGCCGGTGTGGATGTGGCCTCCCAGGGAGAGGACAGAATCGGCACCACCCAGAGTTGCAGTGGTGTCCTTAGTCCCAGAGGGCTCAGACACACCCTAAGCCATTGGTTCTCAACCTTCTGGCCCTTTAAATACAGTTCCTCATGTTGTGACCCAACCATAAAATTATTTTCGTTGCTACTTCATAACTGTAATGTTGCTACTGTTATGAATTGTAATGTAAATATCTGATATGCAGGATGGTCTTAGGCGATCCCTGTGAAAGGGTCATTCGACCGCTAAAGGGGTCGCGACCCACAGGTTGAGAACCGCTGCCTAAGCCCTGCCCCCATGCCACCCAACAGGATATTTTCCCTCTTGCTTTATTGTTAGACACAATGTATAAACAGAAAACAGCAGGGATTCTCTTGGACCTCAAAAAACAGTCAAAAAACAGCAAGGAAGGAAGAAGTTCCAGAATTTTTTCAAAGTACAAGACATATTAGTGCCCAGGCCACGGCTGTGGTTGGCAGACCACAGTCAACAGAGCTGGACTAGAGGCTCTTTCCCTCTCCCCAGAGCCTGGCCAACCCCAGGGAGCCCTCCACCAGCAGCCAGTCCATACAGACAGAATGGGAACACTCTACTACAATGAGCCTTCCCCACTCGGAGAGAAGGGCCATAGGTGCTCTGTCCGTTACAGTCTGCTCAAGCCATGTTGAAAGATTCTGTGGGAACACTGACAAGACAGCACTTGACTTGCTAGACAGGAAAGGATCTGATGGGCAACACCAGTTTGGTCTTGAAAAAATGAGTAGACGTGTCCCAGGTAGACTGAGGGATCAAGCATGGAGTATAGATGTTTTGGGGATCAGAGGACTCTAGATTCAGTGCCATGGCACTTGAATTATCTAAATGGTAATGTACCACTGAAAGGTTTTTGAGCCCTGGCTGGTTTTCCTCAGTGGTTAGAGTGTAGGCCTGCAGACTGAAGGGTTGTGGGTTTGATCCCCAGTCAAGGGCATGTACCTCAGTTGCACGTTCGATCCCATCCCCATCCTTGTTGGGACACGGGTGAGAGGCAACCGATTGATGTGTCTCTCTTACATATTTATATCTCTCTCTCCCCTCCTTCCTTCCACTCTATCTAAAAATCAATGGGAAAAATATCCTTGGTGAGGATTAAAAATAAAATGTTTTTGGCCTCTGAGCCACACAGTGAAATGTGTTTTAGAAAGGCCTCAGAGAGATGTGTGGGGAGCAGGGGGCATGTGGGCTCCCGCAGAAACTCAGGGAAGGGGGCGTTGAACAGACCAAGTCATGGCCTCTAAGCCTTGGTTACTTCATTTGTGAAATAGGATATTCTCTACTTCATGGTGAGAGAATACATGCATTTCAGGTACCATTAAATACCCAAATATAAGACCTGGAGTTAGAAATTCAGCTGAATCAGATGTTGGACAGAAAGGGTACTGGCTTTGAGGTCTTCAAAGCTTCCAAATATCCAACCTTCCCCTCATCTATAAAATGTGGGCATCAATCTCCACCTCACAGAATTGAAAAGATTAAATGAAAGAATGCCCCTAGCCCAGGCCTGATCTGGAATACCATCTGAATTCCTAACTGGTTTCCTGTTTGAATTCTGGATGCCCAGTGACCCATTCTCCTCAACCAGCCAGAGGAATCCTTGTAAGTTATTCCCTGCTTAGGACCCTTTAATAACATTCCTTTGCACAAAGGATAAATTCTGAATGCCCTACGGTGGCATGGTAGGCCCTGCCCAGTCAGCTCCTCTCTACTGGTCTAGTGGAAATGTAATTTAGCAGAACAGTTTGGAGGCTAAGAACCCAGCTTGAGACTGCAGAGCCTTAAGTGGGATGTTTAACCGCTTTGTGCTTTCTGTGAAGTGGGGATAATACTGGTATAGGATTATTATGAATATTGAGTTAATATACATACAGCAATAAGTACAATGTCTCACATTTAATAAGTGCTAGCTAGCTATTTAAGCACCTAAGGGCAATGATTTTTGTTTTATTTAATAATTGTATCCACAATGTCTAGAAAACACAGTAAGTATATCATATATATTTTTGAATGAATGAAAAAACTCCTAATAATACATTAGTATCTCCCTTGCCCTTGACTTAAATGAAACTTTGAAAAGTCTATCATGAAATAATATTTTCTGAAATCTTAAGCCTAACTAAACACTTCTCATTAGGAAGAAGAATTAGAAACAATGTTGAGCATTATATTATCTAGAACAAAACATGCCATGACTTATAAGATTAATTGAAAACTGAATGTAGTACATTTTGCGATAATCTGACAAAGGACCATGTAATAAAGAGACACTGTTGACTATTTTATTGTTATCCACATAGACATTGGTATTTATAACAACACAGTTTTGGTTAAGTTGGAAAATTATGTGGGTGTGAAAGACAATTGAATCGCTGAGAATTACAATACTCTGCCTCACTGTAAAAAGAGGAACATTATTTCTTCAAATAAGATCATTTATGTTTAATACTAGCTTGCTTTTGAAGGTAGCAAAAGCTCTCTAAAGGAGGTTATCATAAAGATAATTATATACAGGTAATTCTTAACGTCTATAAATAGATAATTTAGAATTTTTTTTCAAAATGATGAACATGGAGAAAATTTATTATATTGTCCTAAACTATTGAGTAGATGTTAAGAGAAATAACTGGAATAGTTAGGCTGACCAGACAGTCAGTCCTTCAATCCCACACCTAGAAGTCCTTCTACATTTGCAATGTTCTCTCTGGTTAGTGCCTAGGTAGTCTGTTTTCTGATGATTCTTAAGACACCGGTCTGGTTCTACTTCACTGACAGCTTTGGGTGGCAAATTCCAGCTGCCTTTTCATATACTAATACTCCCTTTAAAAACTGTGATAGTCTCTATGACTGTGGATACTGATTCTGCTTTCAAATGATAAGTTACGGTTGAGTTGATAACCCAGCGTAGAGAGAACACCACCTGTAGGGTCACCTACAAAACTGAAATGATGCAACTTCCTCCCCCACCTAAAGAGCTATATGACTGACTGTTCCCAGTTTGCATCTCAGGACCACTCATATTCCCACTGTGAGTACAATGTCTCAGCACTGAATTCTGTGGGTCTCAGCAGACGTCATAAGAAGTTCCTACCTGGACCAGGCTATATCCTGTGCGCTGGACCAGTGCGCGAAGGGCTGCTTCCTTCTGGGTGCCGCTCAATCCATCCCCGGATTTGTGATTTGATTCCATTGAGAGTGATTATCAGCAAAAAATCAGGTTAATTAGGGTTGCTCACTGAAACCAAATTTAAGATAAATTAAGTAAATTGCTGTTGCCAAGTCCAAACTTGTCCTTTTCATGAAGGACATCTTTAGGAAACATTCTCTGCAAATGAGACATCGGGTTAGAGCAACTAACAGCCACACACAAACAAGGCCAGTTACATATCCTCATTAAGGAAGAGATTTAAAAAAAATGTTCAATTTTAGCTGAAATTTAGAAGTCAAAAATGAGTAGTATCCCGTCTCCAATTAGAATGCAGATCAGTAATTCTCAATCCAGTGACCTGCGAATGTCACCAAATGCTCAGATACAAATTAGCTCTTGTCAATTAAAAGAATATGCAGAATGGTCCTTACAGATGTGAGAAGGAGGGCACTATTACTAAATCGGTCAACTAGAATAAGGTATCAGGATCCTAAGAGTGTTAGCTTCATTTATCTATTCTGTGTGTTTAACTAAGACATTTATCTACTTACTAGAGGCACAGTACACGAATTCGTGCATGGGTGTGGTCCCTTGGCCTGGCCAGTGATCAGGCCAATTGGGGCTGATCAGAGCCGGCTGGCCAGTGGGGAGGGACTGCAGGAGGTTGGCTGTGGGAGCGTACTGACCACCAGGGGGCAGCTCCTGCATTGAGTGTCTCCTCCCTGATAGTCAGTGTGTCGTCATAGCGACTGGTTGACCAGTTGATGGGTTGTTTGGTGGACCGGTCATAATGGTTGCTTAGGCTTTTATATATATAGATTCGCCAAAGATAAATTTCTAGAACAGAATTCACTGGGGGCAAATACAGAATTCCTCGTGCAAACTACTTTATGTAATAAAAATGTCACCTGGGTTTTAACAAAACAATAATAGATCCTTTTGAGTGATGTTGAAAGGGCTTGCTAACATCTGGATCATGTACCACACAGACCACTCAGTAGAGGACATAAAGCCGTTTGTAAAAATCTAAAACTATGGAAGTTTATTTATGTCTGGGTTTATGTAGATATGAAGGTACAATTTCAGCATTTTATTAAAGTCTATGCTTTCTGTTTGGGCACAGACTTGAACCCATTTCAATGTGATGGTTGTTGTGATTCACAGGTTTCCAGGGCAAGGATATGGCCGTGCTGAAGGTCCCTGCTATAGTGGTTGAGGTTCTGAAGTCTCCCACGTGCATAATCAGAGCGCACCTGCTGGGTTAGAGCGTGAATGGCTCAGTGAAGGTTCTGTGGTGGGTTTCCACTCTGCTTAATGTGCTCTGCCAACCAAGACAGTGGAAACGTGTTTTATGATGGTTTGAATCAAATGCAAATCTAATGTGTTTGACTCTAGGCCAGTGGTTCTCAACCTTCCTAATGCCGCAACCCTTTAGTACAGTTCCTCATGTTGTGGTGACCCGCAATTTCATTGTTACAAATTGAACATAATTAAAGCATAGTGATTAATCACAAAAACAATATGTAATTATATATGTGTTTTCCGATGGTCTTAGGTGACCCCTATGAAAGGGTCGTTCGACCCCCATAGGGGTCGCGACCCACAGGTTGAGAACCACTTCTCTAGGCCCTTTAAAATTTTTTTCTGTCCTGCACATTGAGATATACTATACTGATTTTGGTTGTCATTGAAAAATTCCCAATGAATGAAGAATAAAATAAATATTTGAAATGAATGAACCATTAATGAATAGAAAACTGGGCCAAAATATAGGTGACAAAAAAAAGGAAAAATATGAAGAACCTGAGGTGATCATTTCAGCAAAATGTAGAATTAAAATATATTAAAATAGTAGAATTAAAAATGCCCAAACTATTAGATGAGCATCATTTAGAAAACAACATTTTCAATAAAGTTAAGAAAACCAAAGCCCCTAACCGGTTTGGCTCAGTGGATAGAGCATCGGCCTGAGGACTGAAGGGTCCTGGGTTCGATTCTGGTCAAGGGCATGTACCTTGGTTGCAGCCACATCCCCAGTAGGGAGTGTGCAGGAGGCAGCTGATCGATGTTTCTCTCTCATCGATGTTTCTAACTCTCTATCCCTCTCCTTCTCTCTTCCTCTCTGTAAAAAATCAATAAAATATATTAAAAAAAAGAAAAGAAAACCAAAGGAAAGAAATAATGAGATTCCAGAAAGATAATACCCATTAGCTGTTATAGGGACAGACAGTTTTATGCTCTTCACATAAGCATGGCCATTCTCGCCCTTGCCCTTTCTAATCTTGCTTGCTTCTGACCCAGGTCAATTAAGTCTTCACTCACTCACTCTCTTTAGGAGTATTTCCTTAGTGCTGTCTGTATGTCAGCCCCATCCCCTGCCCAGTTTTAGGGCATTGAGTTTTATGGGCAGCAGGCTAACATACCCCTTTCTGTATCTGTACTTTGCAAACTGTAGTGCTTTAAAGAGAAAAAGAAATCCTAACTTCACATCTTGACTACAACAAATTGAAGGGAGTCTTTATGAATGACAGTGGTGATTTGGTCTATGTGTAGCAATCCAGGGAGGGCCATGTAACTTTATAGACACATTTATAGTATAAACACTCTTTCTCTGGACACTACAAGGTAGGGGGAAACAAGACCTGTTTTCACTCTATAATCCCAACCTGCTGGTGAATACAGTCATAAAACCTCTACAAAAAATATAAATCCTCTTAAAAACATAAAACTACAAAAAGGATTTTGAAGATTTATAAAGAAAATTAGTTTTTAAGACAAAATCTAATTCTTGCCCTGTTCCCAAATGTTACTAAAATTGTTTTTTTCATCGGGACACTCTCAAACTCTCCCACAGTGCTGAATTTAACCTGCCAAAGCAAAGAGGCCATAAATGGACTTGGGTCTGATGAGGTTAGTCATGAGTGTCTTACAGATGTTTGCAGGCAAAGTCTGTTGTTTTTTGGCCAAGTTGTAGATTTGTTCTTTCTGAACTTCATCTTTTCTATCAAAAGATAACAGTTCATGGTGAAACAAGTTTTATTTACAACACCTATCTTTAGTTTTGGTTAATAATTAGCAAAGGGGATCAAAGATATTTCACATCAGAAAGGCCTTTTGATTACATTTAGATTCACTCTGAAATTATTAAGAAAATCTGTATGGCATCTTAATATAATGTCAAGTCATTGGAAATCAGAACATTGAAATAAAATTCAGAAATTGCCGTAAGAGAAACTTGATCTTCAAAAACAAATCGCTCTCCCAACATTGAACTTGAATCCCAGATAAATATTTTTTTAGGCAAGTCAAACTTTTGTTTCAAAAATTGGTCAATTTGAAACAAAGGTTTTGCAATATGTTATCTAATTTAGCACATATTAATTGTGAATTCTTCAGATCTTAGACAACTGCATTTTACAGATAGTTCCTGATGTAATTTATTGAGGCAATAGATTCACAACCTATATATAGCAGGCTTTAAGACCATTGGAGCTAAAGGAAAGCATTCATGACTATTTATCACTATTCATTCAAAAATTATTTACTGAGTACCTACTATTATCCAAGCAATTTTTGAGACACAGGGATATAACAGAGAACAACACAAACCCCTCTCTCCCTAAAAACTCAGCTTTATAGTAGTTGATGGAGTTGTAAAGTGGTTATGACAATAAACAAATTAGTGATATATACAGTGTGCTTATGATAATTTCTGTGGACAAAAAATAAAAAGTGGAAGAGGAATATAAAGTGAAATATGTAGTGTGGGGGGATGACATTTTCAGATAGTATGGTTTAGATAGAGTGAATTTGGGAAGAGAACTGGGTGAAGTGAGGGATGTATATGGGAGAGAGCATTCAAGGCAGCGGGCCTGGCAGGTGCTGGGGCTTGCTGGTGAGATAGTGAGGAGGCCCATGTGGAGATGAAGCTGAGTACATGAGGAGAGAAGTGGGAGTTGGGGTTTGGGAGATAATGGTGGACCAGGTCATGTAGGACCTTCTACTAGTCCATCATGAGAAGGGCTTTGGATTTTGCTCTGAGAAGTGAAGCCAGACAATTGACAAGATTTTACTTAAGTTTTAACAGAATCACTGTAACTGTTGAGAGAACATTGAAGGGAGTCAAGTGGCACCGGGACTAAGGTGAGGAAAAGGAGGTGAGTAATGCAAACACAGGTCCTGTTTTTATTTAAAAATTTGCTAGTTTAAATTATGAGTTTTTATTTTTTTTAAATATATTTTATTGATTTTTTACAGAGGAAGGGAGAGAGATAGAGAGTTAGAAACATCGATGAGAGAGAAACATCGATCAGCTGCCTCCTGCACATCTCCCACTGGGGATGTGCCCGCAACCAAGGTACATGCCCTTGACCGGAATCGAACCTGGGACCCTTCAGTCCGCAGGCCGACGCTCTATCCACTGAGCCAAACCGGTTTCGGCAATTATGATTTTTTAAAAAATATTACAGCCCGGCCAGCATGGCTCAGTGGTTGAGCGTCGATCTATGAGCTAGGAGGTCACGGTTTGATTCCTGGTCAGGTCACTTGCCCAGGTTGTGGGCTCGATCCCCAGTGTGGGGTTTGCAGGAGGCATATGATCAATGATTCTCTCTCATCATTGATGTTTCTATCTCTCTTTCCCTCTGCCTTCCTCTCTGAAATCAATACAAACGTATGTTTAGAATATTACATTAAAATGTCATTTGTTTTGATATTTCTTAAATTTTACATTCAAGGTGGTGCCCCACTCCTCTCACTCAAGTTGCCAGGGGAGTGAAGGGGAGAAGCAGAGAGACCAGTTAAAAATTATTGCAACATCTAGGCAAGATAATCATGGCTTGGACTATTATCTTGTGATAGTGGGGAGAGGTGATGAAAAATGGTCAAATCTTAGATATAGTTTTCAGATGAATGCGTTCTGAGAAAAAATGAGGAGTCACGGTTGACATCCCAATTTTTGGCCTAGACAACTGGAAGAACAGAGTTGTCATTAACTGAGTTTGGGAGCAGCAAGTTCATGGAAGAGGAGCAGTAATCAGCCATAGGCACGCTGATTTTGAGATGCCATTAGATAGCCATTAGTAGAGAGGTTGAGTGGACAGTTAGATATATGAGTCTGAATTTTACGGGAGAGTTCCAGACAGGACATATTGATTTGTAAGCTATTTACATAGAGCTATTTAAGCTGTAACATTGGATGAGGTCATCTAAGGACTGAGTGTAGAAAACAGGTCCAAGGACTGATCTCTGGGGCACTCCAGCTTTTGGAAGTCAGGGAGACATGGAGGAACTAGCAAAGGAGAATGGGGTGGGATAGCCAGAAAGGTAGGACAAGAACCAGGTGAGTAAGGTGGATTGGAAGCCAAGTGAAGAAAGGATTTGGGGGAACAATTGAGTGATCAGGTGTGCTAATCCTGCTAAGTCGTGTAAGATGAAGCCTGAATAGGAACATCGATCCCAGAGCAGGACATTCTGGGTTCAGATCCTCATTCTGACTCTTACTGTGTATTCTGGGAAAGTTCCTTCCCCTCTTGGTGTCTCAGTGTCCTTGGCTTAGGAGGTAATGGTATTTATTTCTCTGAGGGTCTTTGTATTGCATGAGTCAATATATTGAATGGATGGCGGACGATTTCCTGGTATATAGTAAGTGCTAGGCATAGGTATATAGTGATCAGCATAGGCATATAAAATATAAAAAGGAAGAATAGAGAGGCAACATGATCACCAAGCACCTCAGCTTCTCAATTCAGAGATTCTTCAGTAAAAAATTCCACTGACTGGTGGAACAATACTGTTATGTAGATGAGAGTGGCTGAGAGAAGAAAGGGGCAAAGGAATGAAAGTTGGATGGAGTAAGGTCACAGGCAATATTACAGAAAATAATGAGGATACCACCCCACCCCTACCCAAGCATCAGTTTCCTTCCTTGTGAACTGGCTAACAAGCAGGCTGTGAACCATGCTGCTGTGAAGATCAGATGAGAAAACACCCATGAAGTGTTTACTTTAGGTCTTGCCTACGCAAGCATGTCGACATGACATGACTTACTATTGTTACTACTAAAATGATGTTGGAGGAGAAAAGCAGTGGAGGAATCCCAGAAAGGGCCTGCAGGAGAAGACAGCACTTCCTTGTATAATTTTCTTTCTTCTCCTTCTTCTTATGTTCACTCTGAAAATGGTGTGAGGGCAGGGATAATGATGTGAAAAACCAGGGGGTCTCCTTTAGCTCTACTAATTTTTATTAATCTGTGGTCAATGTTTCCCCATCCTCTAAGACAGTGCTTTTTTCATAGCAAAGGAATACTTTGTTCAAATTTATACTCACCACCATAGGTGCTATATAAAAATGTTCCCATCTTTTGTTCTTCTGCCTCTATCCCAAGGGAAACTCTCTGAGCCTCAGTTTCCTTACATATAAAATTAGGGTGATAATAGTGTCTACTTCACAGGGTTGGTATGAGGATTAAATATGAATACACTTAAAATACATTTAAAGTGGTTCCTGGTATTTAATAACTTCCCAGTAAGTGTTGGCTATTATTTTAATTATGATTCTAATTAATCTCTAATTCCAAGGTGTAGAATTACTTGCAGGGAAGGGAGAATCAAGTCCCAAGTCCTTGGCATGATACCCTGTTTCTTCAGGGCTAGATCCTAGAATCCCTTCCAATGTCATTCATATACCCTGGTGATTACCATCCTTTCTGATAATTTAGGGCTCTCTGCTTGGAATGACCTTCCCTTCCTTTCTCACATCTCCTCTCTCCACTGTATTAACTAGACTTCTAGACTTGATTCTTCTAGACTTGATTGCAATGTAACTTACATTTATTTCTATGTTTACTATTAGAAGGGTTGGGGATTTATTTAGAAGTTTGGTTGCTTTTGTGACCAGAAATATGCTGTGGGAATTTACAACTCTTGTTTATATCAATTAGCCTGTGGTAAAATTGGTTCCATTGTAAGTCATTTTGTATAAAATCACAGTTTCCAAGAACCTATCCATGATGTTAAGTGAGGACTTACTATACTGATCTTTGTTTGCCCAGAATGATTAGACTGACATGTGTTAAGTGCTCAATAAATACATGTGGAAGAAAAGGGAGACTTTGGATCAGCATTTGAGAAATTACAATAAAATGAATCTGCATCTGATCTCCTAATACTTAGTATTCTTGTTGTAGTCACTTCCAGAAAATTCTATCCTGGAATAAACTTGCTTCATGTGAGAAAGTGACTTGAAAGGTTTTTCTGCATTTATGAATATGTTATCACTTTTGTGTGAGACAGAAGAGTAAAATTTTAGGAAAGCAAAGAGATTGAAAAATAGAGTTGACATTTGCCTTTACTTTTTTTCTTCTTAACATGTTTTTGGTTTTATAGCTGCAACTTTAGTGCCTCTGTGGTCAAGAAAAAGAAGGAGCTAGAAGTTATCGGGGGTTCATGATTTCTGCCTTCCTGAAATCACAGGTGGAGCAGAATGAACAGCTCACCTCAGCACTTGATTGAGAATACTCAATAGAAATTTCCAGAGTTCACTGTTGGGCAAGGTCAGAGCTACTGTTCCTGACTTTTGACCCTGAGGCCCTCAGGAACCAGTGGGTCCTGGCTCAGGTTGTCAGGGAAACAGAGATAAGAAGAAAGCTGGAAGAGAGAATCAGATGGGAGGCTTTTTAAATCCGACATTTCCAAATCTAGTCCCATCAGGGGTATATCATGTGCTACTCTTTAATTATAACCCTGATCTCTGAAGAGGAAAAGCACTTTTTTTTTGTCCATAAAAATTGGTCCCACACATATCAGGCACTGCACAAGATGATTTAGAGTAAGGAAGTGAAGTAATTTTGTTAATATTATAGTTGTGGAAGGGAAAGAGGAGAGGATTTTGAGTGGTATTTATTATGTAGATTCGCCTGAAGTTATGGCAATCCTGGCAGATTTTCATGCCCTAGTCTAATGGAACCCAAGTAGGCAGCGAGGGGAATAGAAAAAGTGGGAAAACAAGTTTCTGTATTTTTTAAAAAAATCTCTCAACATAGTAAATTGGGCAAGACATGAGACAAAGGTAAGAGAAGTCCATGATGCAAAGGTAAGAGAAGTCCATTCTTTCTTCACACTTAAAGGGTGAAGAAAGAATTGTTTGGAAAAGCCAAGCAGAAATGGCAATCGTGAATGACAGACAGAGAAGAACACAAAAGATGCTGAAGGATAAAGACAGAGAGCTGAAGTTAGATCTCATGGTTAAAAATTAAATAAAGTAATCATTCTTAACTTTAACCAAAAGGTCAACACACATTAATTTAATATCCACTACATATCATTTAGTGGATACTAAATCTAAGATGATTTAGAGTTAGGAAGTGAAGTAATTTTGTTAATATTATAGTTTCTATATTACTTATTTCATTTGATTATTTTTTCTACAGAGGATAAATAGGGAAACCCAATGGGAAGAAAGACTGTTTCTTTTCTTTTTGAAAAAATATTTTTATTGATTTTAGAGAGAGGAAGGGAGAGGGAGAGAGAAAGAGAGAGAAACTTCAACGTGAGAGAGAAACATTGATCAGACCAGGGATTGAAATCACAACCTGATTATGTGAGCTGATGGGAATCAAACCGGCAACCTTTCGGTGCACAGGATGATGCTCAACCAACTGAACCACACTGGCTAGGGCAGAAAGACAGTTTCTGGCTCTGTAAGCAGAGGAGAGGTGCTCTTCTGTAATTGAGCAGGGAGAAGGTAGGGCTTGCACTAGCAGTGTGCCCCACACACACTGCAAATGGATAATGTTTGCCATTGCGACCTCTCCAAACCAGTCTTTCCCAATGTGTTATTCTGAACCGACGTTGCATGATGTAGGCTGGACATGACTCTTATGCAACATGCATAAAACCAACAAGTGGTTTTATCATGAATTTGAGCCTTCTAGTATCTCCTGGGAATTTTACATGGAAGGAGTTCCAGATCGTATTGAAATGGTTTGTGAAGGATTTATAACCTAAGTTATACATTTGCCTAAATGGTGCTGAGGAAATATTACTTTGCCTTACTTGATAAAGAAGTATAAATTAGCTCTATTAGTCTCTTTAGAAAAATGTTTGCAATTGGTCTTGAGCTTATTTTGGAAGCGAATTAATGTGTTAGTTCTTTATTTGGTCATGCATCATGAACCATAGCACAATTAACAGACTATATGCATACATAAAATTCCAAAATGTAGCCATAAAAACACAAAGGGCCCAAAATAAAGAAATGAAATTCACAGCAGATGTATTTATCTTACGTTGTTCCACAGTTTTAGGGAAGGACAGGCTTGCATTTAAATTTTAGTTCTGCCACCAGGATTTGTACTATTGTGAGATCCTGTTTCCTATTTTAAGAAAAGAATAGGGGCACTAACACCTAACTTGAAGTTTTGTTTTGTTTTAAACAAAGGATTAAATAAATGAGATCATGGATACTGAATATGAGAGCACATAACATAATGTTTGGTATACCAAACGTGCTCAATAAATATTCCTTTTTTTGTTCCTTATCTGTTTCTGTGGTTGACTCATCTGAGCCATCATCTGTGGTTCTCTGAATGGTTATTTTCACTTCTAGCAATTGTCTGAGATGAATAGAGAGATAGTTTTGAATGCATTATCTTAACCTCTTTCAGATGGCTTTAATAATTAATCTAGTTAATTATATCTGTTTCATTTTTTGATTGGAAAAATCCTTAAGTTCCTGAGTGTGTGTTTGTCTCTCATGGAGCCTCTACTGTTGTAATGTAAAGTAGACACACCATAAATATTCAATGCTGAAGAAATATTTGAATTAAGTAGTGGTACACTGCAGCCAATACAAATGATGTTATGGCCCGGCCAGTGTGGCTCAGTGGTTGAGTGTCGACCTATGAAACAGGAGGTCATGGTTTGATTCCTGGTCAGAGCACATGCCCAGGTTGTGGGCTCGAACCCCAGTAGGGGGCATACAGGAGGCAGCTGATCAATGATTCTCTTTCATCATTGATGTTTCTCTCTCTCTCTCCCTCTCCCTTCCTCTCTGAAATCAATAAAAATATTTAAAAAATAATGTTATAGTAGAATATGTAATGATTTAGATAATTCATGAAATATAATCAAGTAGGAAAGGAAGGCTACAAAATAGAAGGCATAGTCTGATTTCATTTGTGTTAATTTTTATATTTTTAAAGACTTTGATTATAAAAGGCTAACTAGTTATAGCTAGGTGATGGATTAACAAATTATAGTTATCATTCTTACTTATTTAACTACTTTCAGCTTTCTCAAATATACAACTCTTACTCTAATCATTAAAAGGTAAGTTAAATTACATTAATAAATGTCAATGATAACAAGTCATATAAAAATAATTAGATGTGGCTAAGATTCTTTTATGAGGAAACTGTATCATTTATTAGAAAACAAAAAAAATGCTGAATATAATATAACTAAGCATTAAACTAAAGAAACTAGGAAAAGAACAAAATAGACTAAAGCCGTGGTCGGCAAACTGCGGCTCGCGAGCCACATGCAGCTCTTTGGCCCCTTGAGTGTGGCTCTTCCACAAAATACCACGTGCGGAGGCACACGTACAGTGCGACTGAAACTTCGTGGCCCATGCGCAGAAGTCGGTATTTTGTGGAAGAGCTGGTACAGTATTTTGTGGAAGAGCCACACTCAAGGGGCCAAAGAGCTGCATGTGGCTCGCGAGCCACAGTTTGCCGAGCCGCAGTTTGCAGATCACTTATCTAAAGAAATTAGAATAAGTCAAAGATAAAATTAAAAAAAGAGAAAAATCTGTAGGCTTGATAAATAAATGTAAGAGCTGATTGAAAAGATTGGCAACTTAGCACGCTTCTCTGGCAATCTCGACAAGGTATGAAGGAGAACTTTTAAAATGAGGAAAAAAGGAATATAAGCACAGATTGAGAGACTTTTAAAGAAAAGTATTTTTATCAATAAATTGAAAAATATATGTAGTAAATTATCTAAAAAAGTGTGAATTCTTGAAATTACCTCAAGGGTAAATTAAAAATTTGAATAATATACTATATTGAAAAATTCAATGCTCTCCTCTCAAATAACACAAGGTCCAGATGGTTTTATTAGGCAAATTGTATAAATCATTTAAGAAACAAATAATTCTTTTATTACATAAAGCCTTTTGAAGCATAGGATAAATGGAAAACTTATGAAATTATCGATAGGCTTATTTATCATATGTCTGATAGAAGGCCAGACACACATAGAAAAAAAATCTAGACCCACTGTATTGTTTATATTGGAATTTTCCCATAGGTGCTATTTCAAATCATATAAATATCTTACACAATTTGACAAAAAGATAAAGTTGGCATGCCGTCTTACAACATATCCCCCAAATTCTAAGTGCATTGAAAAATTAGCCTTTACAACCATTGTGTAACTACTAGGAGATGATATGGGAGAATATTTTTGTAGTCTTGTGAAGCAGAAGGTCTTCCTAACCAAGCATATCAAGAGCCATAAATATAAAAGACGAACAGATTTGACTACACAAAAGTTACTAACATCTATAATGGCAAAGTTAAAAAGAAGCCACGGACTGGGAGAAAGTAATTGCTATTTACACAAATACAGAGAATTATTTGTAATATGCAAAGAGTACTTTAAAATAAAAAATAGAGACTCACAAATCAGTGAACAAAAGAGCAAAGAACATGAGCAGTCAATTCACACACACAAAAATATAGTTTGTAAATATGTCATTTAAATATGTATGGTCATCATCTTCAGTGATTAGAAAAGGCAAAACAAATAACAAAATATTTTGACTTTTGTCTCTTGTGGCAAACTTTGAAAAGATTTCAAATAAGAACAAAATGTAGCTAACATACACCGAACACTTGGTATATAGGCTATGTCCTTGTCTATGTACTTGCATGTGCACACACAACACACACCTGAATTAAATCAGGGCATTATAAACATGCAGGTGGTGAGGAGCCATGTTCTCCCAACTTCTTACAATTTTTTTTTAAAAATTTTTATGATTCAATATCAGGAATCACACACAATCTCATTTTAAAAGAAAGATACACACACTCTTGGGAAAGTTAAGCACATTCATCTGGCCCACAGATCATCATTTTTGCGAAATAATTCTGACAGCTAGAAATCTTTCTTTTTGAGGAATAAGTAATTTCAAATAGAATAAAAAATAAATCTATTATCATTTTAAAGTTCTTCTTAAAATATTGCAGAATTTATGGTCTAGTAGAAATACCTCCAGATTTTTAGCATGCTCTCATTAAGTAAATATAGAGATACATTTTACCTGCCTTAGAAGACATTTTACCATTTATTTGCCTTTACATGTCAACAATCCCTGGAATTTAGCTTGACACAGGAAATTACACAAGAAAAGACAGGAGAGAAGCATTAACCTATGCACGTCTTGTCAAAATAGGACTTTGAGACTAAACTGCAAACGTTGCTAAATTTTAGCAAGTAATATTCACTCTATTAAATCTATCCTTTATTTTTATCATGCTCTAAAAAACAAGTTCACTGCAATCTGCTCAGAGTGTGTTCAGTTTTCGTGAATTCCTTAACTGTGACTTGCAATACCTTGCTAACTGTGCATGAGTGAGAGAGGGCTTTATCTTCAAAATATTGTACCCCTGTTAAAATATACTTCACACTGGCACTAAAGGATTAAGAACAGGTTTAGTCAAAGCCAGCTGCCAACTGGTATGAGATGCAGGAACTATGGAGAAAGAACAGACTCCCTACCTGGCCTCCCATTATTATCATCTGTACTTGGGCATCGCCCTCCCCGTCCCTAGAGAGATTCCGATTCAACTGGTTTGGAGTGGGGCCCAGGAAATGGTATGTTATCTCCTCTGCAGGTGATAGTCTGCAGCTGAGTGTAGAACTGCTGAATGAAGCTCTAGTCTGTGCATGTTACATGTCAAACAAAACGAAACAATGGAGAGTAATTGAATTTATTCTACCTGCCATCTATTGGATGGATACATAAATTTTTTTAGTAAATTTTAGAAATGTTAGTAAATTTTAACAAAAGTCTATAAAAGAAAGGTAGATTACAGAAGAAAAGGGGAAATAATAAAAATATATAAAAATTCTCTAATAATTGTCTTGTTTAGATTTTCATTATTTCTAATGAATAAATGTTTTCCTAATTGCTAGTATTTAGAAATACTAACCTTGATATAACAACAATAAGAAAGTTATCCATCTTTCCTAGATTCTGGCTGAAGTGATGTGTTTTCAACTCAGTGTCCATGAGGACCAACCAATAAGATACTCATATTACTACTGTAGGCATAAAACTGTGACTTGCCGTGGTTTTGTGTATGAAGAGGAAGCAGAAGCTGTGAGGTAGAGAAAGTATTGAGATTAAAAAGTAAGGATAGCTTTCAGAACAGGGAGGAACTGATACTCAGGTCAAGTTAACAGAGAAGTGCCTGAGCAAATCTATATCCCTCCTGCTGAAGTCCTCACTGCCTCTTTATCCAAAACAAACTCCAATATAGGCTCCTCCTGAAGTCTGGATCTTGACCTTTTCCTGCTTCCTCTACATAGGTATTCTTGCCTGTTGCTCCGCTCACAGCTCTACCTCCATCCCCCACCCCCTCTTCCATTACTGGACTTAATCTGAGCTCAGCCAAGGTGCCAATGAAACCTCACTGCTTACTACCCGGGGGCACTGCCTCTCTGTTTTGCATACCATTGCTGTTCAATCTCCCTAAAATGTCCCTTCTAATATTCTGCTCAGAAACCTTCATTGAGCTCATCAATAACTATAAAGAAACAGTCCATTCCCTTAGTCTGACATTCAGTGACTGCCATGATCTGGCCCTAACTCTGCTCAAGTCTAGAGCTGTTCTGTGCCTGAGCCCATCAGGTCTCCCAGACAGACATGTTACTTCTTAGGTTCCCTTGTTCTTGTTTCCCATTTGTCCTGTAACTAGAGTTCCATCCTTCTTTCTACAATCTCTCTGGCTGAGAAAAATTCACGCATGCTCCATCAGGGTGTGTGTGGTTATGTGGATGTGTATGCATGGATGCTAGTCATACATGAGTGGACATGAATGTGTACACACACACAGGGTGAATAAACTCCTGGCGGTCAGTGTTGGCAGCACATCACATGAGACCTCCCTATGCACCCCTTTCTTTCTGTAACCCGCTCTGACACCACCACTCCTCTACAAATCCTCCGGCCTCTGCTCTCAACTTGGATAAGAATATCAGAAACTCTGAAACAGAAACTCTCATAAATGACCATTCTTGGTGTCTTTGAAGATTGGGAGATGAACACTGACAGTTTTTTTAATCCAAAAAGGGATTTTGGAAAATTTTAGTAGCAGATGGAAATGGTGAATGTGTTAGAGAGGAAGTGTGTGATGGGGAGGAAATGGAAAGCCTTACAATTAGAAAACATGAGGAGTTTTCTACTCCCTTAGGCTTATGCTGTAATGGTTCATTTTATGTGTCAACTTGACAGGGGCCACAGGGTGCCCAGACATTTGGCCAAACATTATTGTGACTGTGTCTGTGAGGGAGTTCAGGATGAGATTAACATTTGAATTGATAGACTGAGTAAAGCAGATTGCCCTTCCCAATGTGGGTGGGCCTCATCCAATCAGTTGAAGACCCGATTAGAACAAACATGTTGAGTAAGAGGGCGCTCTACCTGCCCTGGGACTTCACTCTTTTCTGGCCTTCAGACTTGAACTGAAATATGGGCTCTTCTTGGGTCTTGAGCCTGCTGCCTTTCAGATAGGAACTACCCATTGGCTTCCCTGAGTCTCCAGCTTGCTGACTGAAGACTTTGGTATTTCTCAGCCTCTATAATCAAATAAGCCAATTTCTTCTTCTTTTTTTAAAAAAAATAATTTTATTGATTTCAGAGAGGAAGGGAGAAGGGAGAGAGAGATAGAAACATCAATGATGAGAGAGAATCACTGATCGACTGCCTCCTGCACGCCCCCTACTGGGGATTGAGCCAGGTCAATTCTAGTCAAGGGCACATGGGACCCTTCAGTCCATAGGCCTATGCTCTATCCACTGAACCAAACCAGATAGGACCCAACTTCTTATAATGAATCTCTTTTAATAGATAGATGATTGATAGATGATAGATAGATAGATAGATAGATAGATAGTTGCTGGATCTGGTTTGCACTGACCAGGCTACAGATGGCTGTTGTGTTATCTTCACTCAGTTATGATACCCAACTCTTCCCATTATGCCTGCCTTTCTTAAAGATACCTGGGAAAGAGAACTGTCAGAATTTAGAAATTCTAGAATGGCATAGCCTCAGGAGAAGAAAATTTCTTTGCATACATGTTTACTTACTTATGCAGGGTTGATTCTTGTATGTACCCTAACCGGGGATTGAACCCACAATCTTGGCTTATAGAGATGACACTCTAACCAACTGAGCTACCCAGCCAGAGCATCTTTGTATATATATTTAATTTCTAAGTTGATGTACAGATTTGAAAGTGGTAATCACAGCATGTAATTTAAATATCCTTCAGCTCCAGTGCAGGTGTTTATGCAATAATCCTGAGACCAATCATTTCTGTGACAGATTATAAAAACCTGATGTCTTGTATTTCAGTAATTCTTGGTCTCATGTTATTATTTCTCTTTCTCTCTTTTTTTTTCCTCATTGAGATTGTCCGTTGGAACTTATTTTCCTCATTGAGATTGTCCTTGTATCTGGTTCACACTGACCCATTTCAAAAAATTAAATTGAAAACTCCATTCTCACCAAGACTGCCAATCACTAATTAATAAACATAGTTGATCATTGAATGAAGTTTTCTAAATTCAACTATCTAAAGCTCTGTATTGTAGTGACCCTGAAGCAATCTGAGACTTGTAATGAAAGGCAGGCAGCCTTATTATGTTTCCTTTAAAAATGCCAGATTATATGCATACTGATCTTATGCTAATTTGCATTGCATTGGCATAAACTGCCTTACTAAATTCTTGCTCCTTATTTCCAGTCAGCCATTAAGTCCTGATACTTTGCCCTTCTTTGAATTCCCACTGCCGTTAATTGTGGTCTATGCAACTACCATTTAATACCTAGATTGTTATCTTTATTCAACCTCTAATCTTTTCTAATTCTAAGGCCATATATAGTATATAACACTGGTTAATTTTAAAAATATTAATTTGATATTACTCTTCTATTAAGAGAATTTCAGTGACTTCATATTTCATAACTATCAAATGTCAATTTTCTATTTCATCCCCTACCAAAATTACCCAATTTTGTACTCCATATTAATTTTCAGTGTATACCTTATCTCTACAGGCAGTTTGAAAGATGGTGAGGGTTAAGAAAAGAAGGGAGAAGGAAGGGATTCTAGGAGACAGAGGAGGAAGTGAAAAGAGCATGGATGGTTGACAAGTTGAGTATAATTAGAATGTTGAATGAAAGTTGGGAGGGGGGATGAGGAGGGAGTGACAACAGATAAGGCTTGTTAGGTAGGCAAGAATTAAATTAGTATTGGCATGATAGAATATTCTTATTTTATCATGAAGTCACTGAATCCACATGAAAATATGCTGATAGGACCTGGAGTACTTTAAAAAGATGACTCCATGACTTTTGTTGAGAATAGTTTAGAGGCAAAAATCCTAGTTTAATGATATTTGGGGGGAAAAGAAGGGCAGAACTATGATTGTAATGATGAAGATGAAGAGAGGAAGAGCCATAGCCTCCCCAAGGACATACACTCATCTTTTTAGCGCCAGTTTTTATTACTGAGCCTGGTGCTTAGTAGACACTTTGTTTGTATTTTCTGAACAGAACGGAAATTTCATATAACCTCTCTGACTGCTATAGACATTTTTGGTCCTAATTTTCTAGTTTCACTGAATAATATTAAAATACACAATATTTTGCTCTGTGTTGTTCATTATTGATTCACAAGTAGGAGGATATCCATAGGAAAACCATGAGATCATGGATTCAAACTGACAAAGGCTCAAATGTCGGGGTTCCAACCCATAAGAACTTTGCAAACTTGGGTCAAGTTATATAATCATATCCCAGCCTTTTCTTCTCATTTTGAAATCGGGGATAATAGAATGGTTACAATTATTCAAAAAGATAGAAGCAGTGCACAGCTTAGAGTCTGGAACATGGCACTCAACCAGGTTTTTCTTTATCTCCTACCCCTCCCCTTTGTTCTCCAAGTAGGTGGTTCTTTCATTTAACAAGCACTATTGTCATCGGTTATTTGCATAACACTGTTTGGTCTGAGAGTTGAAAAATAAATAGGATCACTTTCTTGCCCTTCTACTAATAATCCTAATTTAGTATTGGAAATAAGACTCGTTTTCTAGCAAAGTGAGAGTCCTTGGAGAAGGGAGTGGCCAGTTATTCTGGGACTGTGATGGCAGCTCTGGGGAACCCTTTGAGAGTTTCTTGATTTTGGGGACAAATGTACAATATATCTTCGTATCCAGCACAGCAGCTAGGACAATGTTGAACTTAAGCCAGGAGTCAATAATCAAATTTTAATGGGTAAGTTCACATGATAATCCCAAGGGATCTTCTTGGTGCCCTTTCCTCCAATCACTTCCCTTGAAATGGACACTGACACCAGCCCCTTCTGGTGCCCCTTTTAGCTTCTCTCCACATAAGTCTCTCCCCAGAGGTCTGGTGCCATGCCTGTGCAGGGGACTGACTTGGGGACAGGCGATACGACTTCATGCTATTCTTCAACCGTCTGCATCTGTATAAGTGGCTTTGAGTACCTGGGTGGTTTTTGCTGTAACTAGGAAACTAGCAGAGCTGTAGAGATTTGCATCCTGATGTGAGGATTCTGATTTCTATTCTGCTTCCCTTACAAATTACCCAGGTTCCTTTAAATCATCCCAGTGGTCGGCTAACTGCGGCTCGCGAGCCACATGCGGCCCTTTGGCCCCTTGAGTGCGGCTCTTCCACAAAATACTGACTTCTGCTCATGGGCCACGAAGTTTCAATCGCACTGTACGTGTGATAGAGAACATCTCTACCTTGGAAAGACAGCAACACAGTCAAGGAGAAATTGTTCCAAATTTTCACCACAAGCAGTGGTAGAGATAGTGAATTTCTTAGCTACCTGACTTCCAGTCTAAAAAACACTTTCTCCATATTGACCTCAGAGCCTCTCTTTCTTCTGGTAAAGCATCATGTAATCATTACAGAAATAAGATGAGGATTATAGCTGCAATAGCTAAGGTTTATGTACACTTACTTACTTGGTGTTGTAAGCACTTCTTGTGTAACCTGTGATCTGATTCTCACTACTTTGATTTGACAGAAGAGAAAACAGGAAAGTTAAATAATTTGATGAAGGTCACATAGCTAGTAAGTAGTGGAGCCAGGATTTCAGCCCAGCCATTCTGGGCCAGAGCTTCCTGATTTAACATTATAATGATTTCCCTCTTTGCCCTACTAATACTATGAATCAGAGCTCTGGTTCATTGGGCTTTAGAAAATCCTTTGAAATTTTAAGATATGGAATAAGCATTATGGGAAATATTTGGCTTTATGGCTTATTTGAAAGGCAAGTAATAAGAGTTTCTAGACATTATAGGATTTTCCTCGAATCTTTAAATATCCTAAGGAGCCATACAGTGGCATTCCCTGGCTGGTTCCAATTTGTCAATGCACCTGTCTTAAGTAATTTACATAATGTGTCAGAGACATGGGAGAATTAATATCTGGTAAGTGTGGTGCTCAAATGACATTAGTAATAAATCACAATTATTTAATAAGTTAAATAAGTCCTTCCTCAAAGATCAGACAAATATCTACATTCAGATACCTCATATTCTCCGGTTACTGATGACACGTCCACCCTGGGCCACCTCTTCTCTTTGCTACCATAAAACTTTCCTTGTCCTGTGTACCATTGCCACAGGCTCTCCCAGGCTATCCTGCTAAGTGACTTTAGGCTAAAGTGTTCCCGAGTGCCCCTATCACTCACACTCCGCATCCCAACTAGTCTTTGTATTGTAACAAGGAACTTCTGAAAACATACTCTTACCACCCTAAGTGAATAGCTGTACTGAGGCTGGCAGAGCTCCTATTTCGGAGCCTTTGAGTCTAAATTTAAAACTCCAAATTAGGTCAGTTTAAATATGGGACTCCCTCAGCATTCAGAGACCTAGCGGCCCAATTATTCTTTCCCGGGGGAGTAGGGTATGCCCTCCAAGTGGGAGGGGCTGTGTCCTCTTCAGACACCAGTAGGATTTTGGCGTCGGGCTGCCAAGTCATTCATGGCAATTGCTGTGTATTTTCAGAGATGCCTTTGCTATGTTCACGGGGTCTGTGCCTATATATGCTTCCTCTGTGATCTGGACCTGGCAGGCTCTCAAAGTCACCAAACGGTCTCCTTTAACCGAGTCTGTCTGTGTCTGTCTGTGAGTCTGGGCATAGTGAAGGGACTCAGAGTGAAGGGACTATTCCTCTTCACCATGGAGGTCCTGACCATGTCCCCCAGAACTGTGCCATTCAGCCTGAGTTAGAAATGCGGGTCAGCGGGAGGTGGTATCATGGAAAGGGCCTGCCTGAGGGTTGGAGTCCTGCACTAGAGCTCCCACCCTAACAAAAACTCTTTCATCCTTGGGGGAGGCATTTAGCTTTTCTCTGTTAAATAAAGGACCTGCAAGTTTCTTTCTCGTTCTAAGACTCGGTGCTGCTCAGCGGTCCATTTATACTCTGTTTCCAGGGTGGTATGTGCCAGGCTGCTGGAGTTCACCCCTATTTCTCCCACTTATTAACTGTCACTTTGGAAAGCTTCTCCATGTCCCTAAGTCTTAACCTCTTTATTGGAAAATTGGCATAGCAATGGTCCTATTCCCTCGGTTTCCACAGGATTAAACAAGTTGATCTCTGTGCCTGGCACATGGCAGGAGCTACTCAAGGATGGAAGAGCTATTGTTAACACCATTGTTATCATCATCGTAGGTGCCAAATCTAGTTGGTTCAGAGTAGATGCCTGAGTTGTGAGTCACTGTTACAGATCTTCAAGAAAGGGGATTGCTGAGATAAGCATTTATATGCGCCAACAGTCCCCGCTCCATGGTCTCAGGTTCTGATTTCTGA
>NW_005871554.1:450438-461982 GCF_000147115.1 Myotis lucifugus | reverse complement strand
ACTGCAAGTAATGGAGACATTAAGTACATCTACTAAGCCAATTTGCTTCGTGCAGAAGGCCCCAGCTGAAAAGATAAGCACTAAACACAATCCTAATAGAAGGGTTGGATAGAATACTAAAGGGGAGTTAACAGGAGTGAGCATCAATTGCCTTTATACACAATACTTTGCTGGTCTCTTAGGAGATACTGTAGAATCCTCGTTTCCTTCACTTCTTTCTCTATGTTAGATACGGCATCTGTACTGGCTTAAACCTTCTTAGGGCTGTTTTCTTCTGAGACCTGCATGGGACTGGTTTTCTGCTCACCTTTCATATGGATTCTTAAGACCTCTCTTCGGAGTTTCATCTAATCTCTTAATTTATCAACAACTTGGTTAATGTCTAGAACAGTAGTTGAAGGTTCCCTAGATAATTAGCACTTTGCTACATAAACAGAGCTCGGCTGATGTACTCTAGGTGAGAGCATCTTTTAGTTAACTAACTTTGTACAGTGGAATGATGAATAAGGAGTCAATTCCCTTGAAGAAATTAGGCATACTAAATTGACTATGGAAAACGTTGTCATTAAAAAAATCTAAAATTCTTCTGTGTAAAATACTTTGCAAACTAGAATATTCTATAGAAACAAGGTACTATTGTAGTTAATTCTGCTGTGTAAATATGATGTTTTGTAAGCCAATTGGGCATCCCAAAACAGTGATCATTTTTTAACTGCTGGGGGAAGAGAAGACATTACCACATCACTGAAAGTGGTATTTTATGGAATTGTGAACTGCTTTGTTCGCTTACTCATTTCCTCTGGCCAAATCATAATGTACTAATTCTCTTTAGCTATGTTATTGACTGGGCAGAACATTGTACATAACCTTGCAAACTAGAGGGAGTTATCCTAATCCTTATCATTACTTCCCTCTAAATATTATCAGGGACCAAACCCTATTGAAATAAGCAGAAACTGAAAAATGTTTTCCATCTGATCTTTAATACCTACATATATAAACTTACACAAACATATTTGTATGAGGGGAAAAAAAACCCCTTAGTTTATGTACCTTTAAAAAAGTCAGACTAGAGAGCTCAAGATGCCAGCACATTTTAGTCAAGACAAGCATTTTTATGAAAGAAAATATTTTGATTTTTGCTTTGGGTCAATCAAAAATACCCAACACAAAATTTTGTATTAAAAAATTCTATCTAGTTGTTAAATGCTGATAACCTAGTTGATTGGGTTTGATGGAATAAAACGATAAGGGAGCTTTCCTGATCCAATGAGCAGAAAACATTTGTTAATAGCGGCCTGGATTGGATGGCACTGGGCCAGGAGCAGATGGGCCTGAGATTGAGAATGCAGAGCGTCACTGAGGCCGTGAGCTCCTGTCCCAGATGCTTTCCCGGGGGGGGGGGGGGCAGGGGGGCAGTTCAGACGGATAGAACTGCACTTGAGAGGAGCCTGGTTACTGTTTCCATGAGTGAGATAAAACGGTGTTTATCCTCTGTCAATCAATATCTTCTTGTTTGAACTTATTGAGTCATTTAGAGGCGCATAAGGTAATGAGAAACCATTGTGCAATAGTACCCAGGGCACTACCCAGCTCTTTGAGAGATGGCAATATTTTAAATGAGTTATTGAAACAGATTTTTAACACCAACTGACTATGTGATGAAATGAACACATACTGTGACAGGGTGACTTGTGGGCTTCAGTGTATAGGGAATTGGGATGTTAACTAAGACTTTTCTTGAGCAACATTCTGTAAAGTTTATTGTTCTCTTGTTTTGTAAAAGTATAGGTTGTCTCTTCTAATAAATGGAATAGAGTTACTACTTGTGGTTAATCAAAGCTTCATTATTTATGTGTCATAAAGATCAACTTTTAAATTTTTATTAGCAATGTTTTGCCAAGAGGAACTAATGGGTAGGTTCAGAAAATTTTAGGACATTTTTTCTGGAGGTTACAAATAGAGGGATGGAAAGGGAAGAGAGTTTGCTGAAGTCCTTGTGTGCTAGGAACTGTGCCATCTGCTTTGCTATATCATCTCATTTAATCTTCACTAAATCCCCTGGGGTGGATTTTACCTGTTTTGTAGGTGAGGAATCTGAGATCCAGAGAAGTTTAATATTATGGCCCAGGCTGTAAAACTTGGGAGTTTGGGTACAGGCATCCCAACTCAGCTCTGCCGGGAAAACAGGCCAGCGTTTCTGCCACAATTAATTTTGAACGTCTTGAAGATAGCTTTGGTCCCGTGTGATGGGAGATGGCTAGACTGTCAGGTCCCTTTTTCATTGTGATGATTTCAACAGTGATGATTTAATCAATTGTTGTTGTGAATGTTGGATATGGGCTATAAAAATGATTTGTCCTTTCTGAATCTGTGTTCTGAGGAATATCATTTCTGAGAGACATTTATAGGTGTTCCTGGAAGATGTTCTGTTGTAAATTAAGCTTGGGAAACCAAACATTGCCTACTCTCCTAGATATTTACAATGAATGAACATATTGACACAAGTGTAAATGCCCAGTCATTATGAATACAGTACAGTGGCTACTTGCTTAGGGCTCTGGAGTCAGGCACCTGGCTGGGGAGCCTGGCTCTGCCACTCCCAAACCGGATGATGTCAAGCCTGTTAGAGCCTCAATGTTCTCCCTTGTAAAATGTTATAATAGTATCCATTTTACATAGCTTTTCTAAGAATAACACGAAAGACATGCATGGAAAGTGCTAAGAAGTGCACTTGGCAATAGAGTGCTTAATACATGCCTGTCATTATTATTCCTACTCAAAACTCTCATGTAGGAACAAGACCTGTGTAGCCACCGTTTCCTCAATGTAGTTGACAATAGAGTCACTTTTTTTTGAGCCACATTTATTAGGGTCCACTGAATAGAGTATAAGAAATGTATTTGAAATGACATCAAACCAATGTGGTATTGGTTGGAAATACTAACAGAATATTCAGTGGTTTTATATCCATTATGTCATTTTATATTTGCCTTTAACAACTAATTTTTTTCTTGCTGTCTCTTTCCCCTGCCCTTACACTTGATGAAGAACAAATTGGAACAGCACAATGTGAGAATTGTCTCAGATGGGCAGTATCAACATGATCCCAGAAAACATGGCTCTTTCCAATGAACCTGTAAGTTATTTATCTCTTACTCTGCATTTGGCAGGGGGCATGTCCGTGGTTTGACAAATAGGTGAGATCACTTTCATTTTCAGGCCTATGGTATGCATCTCAGCGCATACGATAAAGCATATTTCAGACCAGACCAATCCAGCTTTGCCCCTAAATTATAACTAGAGTTGAATTTGCCAATGTATATTTTGCAAAACACTAATCCTGCACAGATAACATGTCCTTCATCTTCTGGGAGATACACAGCACACAACAGAAAAGCTCTGTAGTAGATAAACTTGTTTAACTTGAAACCCATTCTCCTTGGAACTTCCTTTGGTAATCATGGAACAAAAGTATTTCAATCAGAGTTTTTTTTAGAGATTTCTGGTAGGAATGGGATAGTACTGATAAGGGCCCTGATAGATTTATTTTTTAGATAAAATACTAGCTTATTCTGGTTGTGAATCATCTTTTCTTTGGAGTGAACAAAAAGATCATGGGAAAATATATCCACTGCAGCACAAGTACCCCAACCACCCTGAGAGGAAAGGATCTAATAACCAGCCATCACAGGGTTGAGATTTAACACTCTCAAAGCCAAACATTTTCGCCCTGGCCAGTTTTGCTCAGTGGATAGAGCATCGGCCTACAGACTGAGGGGTCCGGGTTTGATTCCAGTCAAGGGCATATGCCTGGGTTGTGGGCTTGATCCCCTGTAGGGGGTGTGCAAGAGGCAGCCGTTCGATGATTCTCTCTCATCATTGATGTTTCTATCTCTCTCTCCCTCTCCCTTCCTCTCTAAAATCAATAAAAATATACTTAAAACACACACACATAAAAAACAACAACAACAAAACCCCAGCCATTTTCTATGACTGTTTTTTTGGTGTTTTTTTTTTTCTAAAATGAAAAGTGAAAGCTTAAGGCATTCCTTTGTAACCAATAATGGCAGAGGAAACAGCAAGAATTCATCAAGGTGTTTGTTTTTGTTTTTTTGTGGTGGTACAAGAAAAAGGAGAAAAAAAGAGATAACTGAATATATGGACTTTAAGTATGATAGGAATTATGACCCATACAGAGAACTCAGAATCGGCCAGTGACATTAATACTATTTCTCTTTAGTACATTTTTGTTTCCAGGATCCTGGGACCAGGAGAGATAGTCAGCCACAACTCTCTGCTGTCTGGCTATTGCTAAATAAACATTTCGGAAGCATTAGCCCCACTCTTGAACCCGGAGTGGTAAATCTACATTTTTTAGCCTCAGATAATGATTAAATTAAGGCGCAAAAGATGGCCGCCATCTCATTTTGAGATGATATGATCATCCCAATATTTTCTTTTGTTTTCAAGTTGCTTCATAGTATAAAAACAAACTAGAGAAATCCCTGAATTAGGCTCGATAGTAGAAGAGGGTAAAAGCTGTTTTCACTGCATTGCCACTGATCCACACTGTACAATTTGACAGATTTGAAATAGAAAAAGCGAAACACATGGACCATACCTGAGTGATTTGAGAGATCCCCGCCCGGGAAAGGTTTCCTTGATTATGGCGAATTCAACGTGTCACTCTGTTATGCTCTAATCATCATATCAAACTCCAAAGGTTCAGTGGCTTTGGGTTTGGTTTACAATTCTTGGGAGTTAAACTTTAACTCACCCTGTCTCTTGCATCCATGCAGCCCTTTGACCAGATAACTGGGTCACTACAGCTCAAACAGAATCTACAAAACTACTGCTGTCATTTGTGTACAAAATGAAAATGAATTTTGCATTAGACACATTGATATGAATAATATTTTGAAGCTGTCTCAGTGACTTATATTTACGAAGTAGAACTCATGGCAATTTGGTGACCTAAGCTTTTTTTCTTACGTTAGTTCCCAGTTTTCTGCTTATGCCAAAATGATATTAAGGTTAAGGGAATTTAGGAGAATGTTATTTTTCACACTTTTTGTATCACTGTATTACATGGAGTAAAGTGTGGATTTTTAGGTCAAGTATGTAGCTAAATGGTAGCTTACAAAACTAAAATACACAAAGCATTTACATAACCAAGCAAATAGGGTCCGATCAGGTTGGACAAGCCTGCTTTTTATATAAGTTGCTCATTCAGATTTTAAGAGAATGAGCAACTGTGAAAGCATAATAATCAGTTATGTACTGGATTATACAAGAGCCAAGGCCATTGTTGATAGCTTGAATCCCAGTAGTAACTGTTTCTTAAAGAACAGAGATATGTTACTTTTAAAGATATAAAGTCTACATTCTAAATTCATTGGGAAGAGCTCTGGTGTACAACATATTAAAACCAGAACAGGATAGAACATGTCAAGTGAACCGCATCTAGAAAGTGTATGAAGTGTTCATGAAACCTCTATTTCAGTTACCTGTATGTGTGTACTGGTTGTAAATTTTATTTTATTGATTGGGGAGCATCATTTTATTTATTTATTATTTATTCTTTAAAATATATAAGAGAAGAAGAGATAGAAACATCAGTGACAACAAAGAATCATTGATCCTCTGTCTCCTGCATGCCCTCCACTAGGGGTTGAGCCTGCAATCTGGGCATGTGCCCTGACCTGGAATAGTACCCTGACCTCCTGTTTCATAGGTCGATGCTCAATCACTGAGCCACACCGGCCAGGAAGGGAAAACAATTTGAAAAGCTTGCAAAATACTGTGTTAATCTTTAGGGATTTAGTGGTTGACAAGCCAGATATAGGGTATATGTATTAAGCAGATACTTCCCCCAATGATTAACTTAGTTGTAACAAGTATTACAAAGAAGTCCAGGAAGCTAACCAACATAAGACACATGGACCTAATCTAGCGTGAAACTGGGGCGGGGGCGGGGGGGGGAGGCGGTGTTGACAAAAGTCTTCTAGAAAGCCAGATATTTCAACTGAGGACAGGGATGTCAGGGACGGGAGGGTGGGCATTCTGGCAGATGGAAGTAACACATGTGGATGCCCTGAGTTTGAGTGAGTTTGGCACATTTAATGAACTGGTAGAGGAGTTGAGTTGTGAGGGGCAGAGGGAAAGAGGGGAACGTGGAGGAGGCCCACTCATAGTTTTCAGTGTTATCCTGGAGCAATAGGAAGTCGCTGTTTTAAGAAGGTGAGTCACATGATCTGCTTGTGTGTATTCTGGGTGTAGAGTTGAGAATAACTTGTCATAAGATGACAATGCCTGTCCTCCTTTTTTATTGAGTTATAATTGACATATAATGTTATATTAGTTACTCCTTTTTATAAAATCAAAATATGCTTAAGTTAGAATTATTTTTTATGTATTTAAATAAGAGTTAGTGATTTGTATTTGAGGGAGGCAAAGCAGATAATAGACTAGTTAGAGAGAAGGTGTTGGTGGTTAAGTTTAAGGTGGTGGCATTAGAGCAAGAAAAAATGGACAAAAGAAGAGGTTTGCAAAGTGGACTGTAATCATGTCCATAGTAGGTGCTCATTAAATGGTAGCTGTTATCAATCATTTGCATTATTTGGTTTGTGGATTTTAATAAATTTGGCTTTAATATCAGACTGACTTTTCCACCCAGCAGAACTGTCATATTTAGCCCAGCCAGTGTGGCTCAGTGGTTGAACATCAACCTATCAACCAGGAGGTCAGGGTTCAATTCCTGGTCAAGGCAAATGTTCTGGTTGCAGGCTCAATCTCTAGTAGGGGGCATGCAGGAGGCAGCCAATCAATGATTCTCTCTCATCATTGATGTTTCTATCTCTCTATCTTCCTTCCTCTCTGAAATCAATAAAAATATATAAAATAAAATATATAAAATATTTAAAAAATCATTGATTATTGCTGGCTTAGGTAAAACATAAAGCTTAAAATAAACTAAAATACAATTCAAAGCCAGAGATGAGCAAGTGTAAGAAATCTCCCTCCCAGCCATCCTCCTCCTTACCTAACTCAATAAAAGACTTATTTACTATTTACTATTTTCAATTTCCTAGGAATTCAAAATTCATTTTTGATGTTGGGTGGTTGGATTTGGGTATTTAATTAACTTGAGGGAAACATTCTAAAGAATGAAAGGGCCAAATCAGACACACTACATAGGGCAAAAGCCCAATTCTCTCTCCTTGTCTATTTTGTAGAAAGAGCTTTCATCCTGAATCTGGCACCTGAAGGACCTAGTCTTAATGGCCTCACTTATGAGCTATGTAACCTTGAGTGCGCTTCTGCCTCTTCTCTGAGTCTCAGTGTTGTTGCCTTTAATGAGGAAAACATCTCCCTCCCTTATCTACCTCATTGACTATTGAGAGGGCCAAATGAATGTATATGAAAATAATTTGAAAAATAAGTAATAGTTCCATAAGAGCACAGAGTGGAATCATTCATTACAGAGCAAATTAAATCTACATGCTTCAGTCTATGTCTGTGATGCTTCTTGCTTTACTCTGTGAATGAGGACTTCTAAGATTTATGCCTGCTCTTTAGAGATTCATAGCATTTCAAACCTAAAAGTTGGATGCTATTCTTAATGCCTACAAGACTCTGAAAGATAGCAGAATTTGAGTCTGTGAGTTAGAATCCATCTGTTCCATCTGTTCTCATAATAATGTCATAGCCTAGGATTTTAGATTTTTAAAAAGTTTTGTAACTAGAGCCATCTAAAAACACACACACACACACACACACCCATACACCCACACCCACACCCACACCTACCTTCACTTTGTGTTTTAGGAAATTGCATTTGGTTCTCTTGAATGACATTTTCAATATCACACAATTGTAGGATTAAATGAGTACTTGAGAATTTACCTGAAGTCTAGACTAAAAACCATGGCAGCTAGTGAGATGTCCCTCCACCCTCTCAGGCCTGCCCTTTAAACATGAGTCATGAGTCAAGTATCTCCTACTTCTTATTCCCTTTTATTTTTCACTAGGGGCCCAGTGCATGAATTCGTGCACCTTGAAAGGAACTGTGGTTGCAAGGCTGTGGTGGGCACAGGGGCGGGTCTTGGCCCATCCTCTGTGCCCCCACCCAGCCCCTCCTGCCGCAGCCCCCAGTTCCCTGTCTGCTGGCAGCCCCACTCCCACCACTCCCACACACTGACAGTGCCAGCCCTACTTGCACCTGCTGATGGCGTGTAACAATTGGGTCTGGCGCCAGCAGCGGGTGCAAGTGGCAGCTGCTGCCCCAGTTGCCCCTCAGGAGCAGGGGAAAGTGGAGAAACCCTCAGGGGTGATACAGGTGTGATCACTGGGTGGAACTGCGATGTGTGGGATTAAAGAATTTTCAGTAACTACCAGAGGCTCGCCTGAGTGAAAGCGACTGGTGCCCCGCCTTGGTCTGGCATTCCTGCTCACCTGCTCCACCATCCCACTGCGGCCAATGCCTGCCATGTTCCATGCACACACCCCTGGTGGTCAGTGCATGTCATAGCGACTGGTTGTTTGGTTGTTCAGTTGTTCCGCCACTTGGTCTATTTGCATATTAGCCTTTTATTAGATAGGATAGTTACGCCCGTGTTTCATGAATGTTTTTGAAATCAGAGTTCTTAAATGTCTTCTTGTATTTTAAAAGCGATATTATTTAGCTCAACCAACCCAAAAGAAAATATTGATTTCTGAAAAAGAACAATTTTAGAAAGATAGAGTTGCCGCATCCAGTTTTCTCCCTTATAAACATTAGAAAACACGTATAATTAGGTCTTTAATCTGTACTGTGCTCTATTGTGTAAAGAGAATAATTCCCACAGAAAAATTTCCACCAACTTTCAGATAATTTCGAGATTGTTATTACATAATCTCTCTTTTAGTGATCATATCATTACTTATTTCCTTGAGGTAATTTTACTAAATTTTGACAAAAGTAGATATCTTCCTTTCAGAAGATAGGAGGCATTTTGGAGGAATCAAAATTAAAACACATATATACATATACCTGAAAACACCACACACACACACACACACACACACACACACACACACACACACACTAAGACTGTGGCATTACCATAATCTTTTCCTGCCTTTTGCACAATTGTATAACTCTTCATGACCAATTGCTATATATATTTTATTCTTTATGGTTCAGATTATTACAGATTTGCCTCTCCCCCACCCCATAGCTCCCCTCTACCTGGTTCCCACACCACCCCAGGCCCTCGCCCCCCAACTGTCCTCTTACCAATTGATATTTTGAATTATTCAGATTAAATAAAGAATCTGAGAAGTTAGCACTTTCTAGCAATGTAGGCATCATCTCAATTTTTTTTTTCAGTAGAATTAGATCTGGCCATTACAATAGCCTGAAATAAAATCAGGTTTAAGTTAGCAAATTCAAACTTTCTACAACCAAGTAAGAAACCATTTATCAATGAATTAAAAATTAGGGCAATCTTTCTAATTTTCTTAATAAATGCTAAAATAACTTGGGGGTTAAGAATAATAGAATAATAAAATGCTAATTGTATACATGAATACATTTTATTTACTTATTTATTTTTTAAAATTGATTTGAGAGAGAGAGAAACATCGATGTGAGAGAGAAACATCAATGGGTTGCTTTCTGTATGCCCACTGACCGAGGATCGAACCTGCAACATGGGTATGTGCCCTGACCAGGAATCAAATACCCCACCTTTTGGTGTACGAGGCAATGCTCCAACCAATTGAGCCACACTGGCCAGGGCCATTTTAAAATGAAAAAAGGAAGCTGAAATTAATGCCAAGATTGTTGTGAAGGGAACATTAACTTTCATATAAAACTGAGGCTGCTGCTTAATGGGCCTAATTCCTAATTTGGGTCCATTGTGGCTTACACAAAGTGGAAATTTACCTTCCCAATGTGCTTTGCAGTTTCCAAAACACAGCAGCCATATTGGTATTAGTAGTTGACAGGGTATAATGTCTAAACACTTGGGTTTTGAAGTTCAGTTGCTTGGATAGAAATCTCATCTAACCACTCACTAGCTACTTAACCTCAGACAAGTCTTCCAACCTCTCTCCACACATTTGGAAATGAAGATAATGACAATACCCAACCACAGATTTCCCAGGAGACTCAAAGGAGAGAAGGCATGGAAAGTGCTTAGCCCAATTCTTAGTAAATGTTTACCTGTATTACTTTTATATTAACCAGTTTTAAAAGGAGTCTTGAAGCTTAGCTCTCCTTCTTCCATTATCCCAGCAAAGAGAAAACTGGTTCCATGTGGTCTTAAAATATACTTCTCTGAAAACTAGTGTAGCCAGTTAGAAGGTTCAACCAAGATCATCTGCACGGTTTGCTTACCATTTACATTGGGAGTGGGGGGGGGGAGGGTACACAATGTGACCATGCTTTGAGAATCATGGATCACTGTAGAATTGAAAGGTGAAGATGAAATCGGAGATTTAAATGTTTGTGCAAAGTGGCCTGATAGCAGGAAACAGCACAGAGGTGGAACAAAGAGTGTAGGCTGTGGCCTTTTACTTTCTGAGTGACCTTAGAAGGGTTTGTAATGTCTTTAAACATCAATTTTCTCCTCTGTAAAATGAGACCGATTATCTCTGATTTATTAAATTTCGTTGGGATTAAGCGTGTTTGTGCTGTGCCTCGCACATCACAAGTTTCCGTCTCATCCCCGGGTCTCTTTCTATTACACTATGATCCTTCCAGAGTAAGCAGGCCTGGGTTCTCATCCTGGTTCTTCCACTAACAAATCTGTGTGTTTTTAAAATGTAGACTTTCTAATAGGCTTTCTGCTTCCCGAATCTAAAGGCATAAGTCTGTCATCAGTTCTCTAATATTCTTTGTCATCATTTCTTCAAATGTTGCACCTGAAACCATTCTCTTTAATCTCTTTACCTCTCTATGTACATTTTGGTAATTTCTTGAGATATACCTTCCAGTTCACTAATTTCCCTCTCAGTACTGTGTAATTTACTGTTTAGCCTATTTTAAACCACCTATTAAATTCTTAAACTTCACCAAAAATATATGTGTATATATATTTATATGCATATGCACACGTATATATGTAAATGTGTATATATATATTAGAAGTTTTATTTGTTTTTTTTAACAGGACTGTATGCACATTTTTATTTATTTTTCTTTGTTTTCAGTTCTATCTTTTAGTTCATGAATCATGACATAAATTTTTTTATAGTATGTATATGATAATCACTATATCTGAAGTAATTAGTGGTCAAATTTTTCTCTTTGTTGTTTGTCAACTCTCAAGCTTTTTTATATCCTTGTAGCTTTGTCTTTTTAGGCTGTGAGGTTTTACTTAAGGATACTTTTATATGTGGAATCCTGGACTACTTGAGTTTGCTAACTGGATTGAGGGAGTGTATCTCTAGAGAGGTTTTTATTTTGCTTCTTCTGGGTACCTCTCTATATATTTTGTATCTTGGGATTTATAAGATTATGCAGGAATATATATATATATATATATATATATATAT
>NW_005871554.1:443725-450222 GCF_000147115.1 Myotis lucifugus | reverse complement strand
GCATCAGGCAGCTGGGGTGTTATCCTGCATCTAGAAGGGTTCAGGAATTTGGAGAAGGGGCTGCGAGTAAATTAATAAAGAGACTAGACATGAAATATAAATTTGGAAGGCATTTTTTCGGGGGAGCCAGGGAAGGCTTAGCTTTTGTAGCTAAGTGCTCCCAATCTCCGGTCCCCTCGCTTTTTATTAACACATCATGTCCTATTGCAAAGCAGATATACATATCAAAGGTAAGCTTTGGTAAACATATGTACATACATATCATATAAGAAATGTATATATTTATATCTCATAAATATATATTTATGATATATATGCATACACACATTAAAACTTGCATTAGGAAATTTCAGTGGTTATAAATATTAGGTTATAAATATCTATCTCATCTAGATCTAAGATTGAGACAAATTCCATTTTCATTTCCCTTTTCCAGTTGGCAAATATTTTCTGAGCTACATTTCATTTTGGGTGGTGCCAGTTCCATTTAAGAAACCTGACTTTATGAAGGAGCTCAACACCAATACCAATACCAATACCAATACCAATACCAATACCAATACCAATACCAACAAATACCAAAACAAATGCCAGTACCAATGCCGGGCTTCTTTCAGGTCCAAGATCCCCACATAGTTACTGAGGTCCACTCCACTGGGTTACTAATATCAGCGCCTGCCAGTTTTTGTTTTCCTCATTATTTTTACCCCCTTTGGATTTCCATTCCTTCTTGTGAGATCAGCTGTGCCTTTATATGAATGTACTATGTTCTATGCACATGTCTTGGTCTTCTCATGGAAATTACATATATTTAAATTAGGTTTGAATTCATATAATAAGAAACCCAAAATAGCAGTGATTAAGACAAGATATAAGTTTATTTCTTTCTTATGTAAAATAAATCCAAAGGAGGCAGTGAGGTCTGGCTTGGTGGCTATAGGATTTTATCAGGGACCTGGGCTCCTTCCTGCTCTCAGCTAGGTTGTTACCCTCTTCTTCCTGCATCTGGACCCTGACTGAACTCAACATCACACCTGAAATCCAGACTGCAGGATTCATAAATGGGTTTTAGAAGCTGTGCCCTTCTGTTCATGGAAATTCTCCTCTAAATCCCACTCAACACTTCTGCTTACAATTTATTGGCCAAAATTTGGTCACATGGCCTTTACCTACATCCTAATCAGGGGAGTTATTCTTCCAGGACTTCTACAAATAAGATCAGAATTCTTTTGCTATGAGAACAGAGTTGGAGTGGGCTACTAGTCCTTTCTATTACAAGAAGTTTGTCAAGGGCTTCAGCTAAAGAAACATTTTTCATTGAATACTTGAATCACGTTTGATACTGGGATTATTGGAGCAAGCAGTCATCATCTCTGCTGTCATTAGGCTTTTATCTAGAATGATATGTTGTCATATACATAATAACTTAATTTTAAGGAGAAAATTTCATGTCTCTGATTTTTTGCATCCAATTAGGGGCCTTTGTGATGGTTTAATTTTTGTGTCAACTTGGTTAGGCCATGGTGACACATTATTCTGGATATTTCTAAGAAAGTATATGTTTTAGGTGAGATTAACATTTAAGTAAGTAGGCTTTGAATAGAGCAATTTATAGTAGCCAGAGGCAGGGTACTATAAAACCAACATTAGAAATTTGATAATAATCAAACAAAAAAGATAAAATTAAGAAATGAACAGACATCAAGGTCAGTAACATTTGAGGAAATGCAACTTTGCGAAATAGAAGCAACAAATTCAGAACGTATAATATCTAAGAACTAGAGGCCCAGTGCATGAATTCATGCACCAGTGGGGTCCCTCAGCCTGACCTGCAGGATCAGGCTAAAACCAGCTCTCCGACATCCCCTGAGAGGTCCCGGATTGTGAGAGGGTGCAGGCCAGGCCGAGTGACCCCACCGGTGCATGATCAGGGCTGGGGAGGGACGCAGGAGGTTGGCCAGCTGGGGAGGGACCACAGGAGGGCTCCAGGGCGTGTCTGGCCTGTCTCGCTGAGTCCTGATTGGCCCGACCCCAGCAGCAAGCTAACCTACCAGTCAGAGAGTCTGCCCCCTGGTGGTCAGTGCACATCATAGCGACTGGTTGACTGATTGCCTGTCTGCCCCTTATTGGTCAGTACACATCATAGTGAGCAGTTGAGCGGCCTTAGCATGTCATTAGCATATTATGCTTTGATTGGTTGAACGGACCACCAGAGGACCGGACACTTAGCATAGTAGGCTTTTATTATATAGGATTATTAGCCTCAGAGATATTTGATAGAAATTCAGATTCATAAAAGAGAATACTATTAAAAAAATGTGGAGCAACTAAAAGTATTCACTTCAGTATTTGAATTTTAACAATAAGAATTGATGTAGGTATTATTTATAATACTAATTATTTTAAAATTTATATACTATTATTGATAAAGAGTGTCCTAAATAAATTTATTGGTCAAGAGATATTCAATAAAACGGAATTTGATATGTTGGAATAGGGATAGGTCAAGAAAAGAGAAGGCAGCTGGAGGGGGCGGGGGGCTCACTTTAAATTTCATTCCTGTCATACAAATGGCAGTTATACTATAAAAAAAGACTTTGAAGAAGGCTGTTGCCCTTCACCCACCCTGGATGATCATAAGCATCTTTTAAGCATTAACTTCCTTCCAGCAGTAAAACTGTGGTTCTTTTGTAATATAAGCTCCTGGAAGTTAAGTGCACTGTGGGGCTGTAGCTCTTGGCCAACAGGAAGCTCAGATGGCTTTCATGTGGACCCACATCAGAAGCTCCCATGCACAGGAAGGAAGAAAAAGAGAATATGAGAGTAGGAAAAGCCTTTAGTCTGACCCTCTCATTTTATAATTGAAGAAACTGAGTCCCAGAAAGCAACCTGTGCAAGGCCAGTGAAAGGTTCAGTGTAGATGAGAAGTTCAGATCTGGGGTGAGCTCAAACTTGAATTCTGATGTTTGAACTTGGTTCTAGGTTTGAACTGTGGGGTCAGTCCTGGACTTCACAGGGATGATATGGGTCAGTAGTCATGTCTAGAGGATGGTGCAGTGGCTAAGCATTTGGGATCTCAAGCTGGAGTTTCTGCTTAATTAAATTCTAGTCTCCCCCCCCCCCCCACACACACACATACTAGGTGTGACGTCTTGGTGCAATTGTTTAATTTTTTTTTTAAATAAGGGAGAGGGATAGAAACATCAATGATGAGAGAGAATCATTGATTGGTTGCCTCCTGCACTCCCCTTACTGGGAATGGAGCCTGCAACCCAGGCATGAACCCTGATGGGAAATCGGCCCGACCTCCTGGTTCATAGGCCAACACTCAACCACTGAGCCACACCGACTGGGCCAATTATTTAAATTCTTGATGCTTCATTTCCTTTTCTCTATAATGGAATTTAAAGTGCTTAGCCCATTGTCTGGCACACACTAAGTATTCAATGAATGTTCAATAGGTTATTGAAGTAAACATGAGTTCCAATGATCAGTTCAGTAGCCAGAAGATTTACTAATAAAGGGGATGGAGGTTCCTTTATGTTGTTATTTGACAGAAATATAAAGGAGAGAGTGTAAGGGCTCAGAGTATATTCAGTTTGTGTCAAAACACGGATTAAAACGTGTGCTTGGGCTCAGGCTTGCACTGTTATGCCTGAATCCTAGGGTGAGAGAATTGGAGAGGAAGGCAGCTCGTGATACAAAAGGCATCCCAGGTTGTGTTTGCTTTGGCCAACTAAAATATTTCTGGATTTCGTTTCTGGAAATGTCTGGCTTGTCTACACAAATTACTTTTAACCCATTACCTTCTCACAACAGAGCACCACTGAAAAGAAAACAGCCAGACTCGACAGCCTCACCCAGTTCTGTTCACTGGGTTGGAAAACGAGCTCCATGTTAATGGCAGTTATTGTGGATTTGTTTTTTGCAAAAGGGACATTCAACCAAAACATCAATTAAAGACACACTTAATTCAGCAAGACCTACTTCGCCGAGTTCTTTTGAGTTCAGACATCTGACTGCTGACTTTATGCCAGAGGATTTGTTTTTATTTTTCTTTTTTTTAAACATTATTAGCAGGGAAGTAGATTGACATTTTCACCATCCTGTGAACTTTATACATTCTCATATAACTGTGGCTAGGACAGGCCTTCTAAATGATTTCATCTCATTAGAGCTATCATACAAAATAAGCTATTGTTCCAGGTCAGATAGAAAAAGCAGGGAGCCAGAAAGCTTTCTAATTAAATCTGAGTTCTGACAGGTCTGCCACATAACTTGGAAAATGGAGTTTTCATACTCATCTTCAAAAATGCTAGGAAGAGTAAGTGAGGTGGATTCTCTGTTTAAAAGGCGCACTACTGTGCTGAGCACACAAACATTTAATACCTGTAGTTTCCTTCTCAGGCTAGAGGGCTAATGACCCTTGGCCAGCCTAACTCAACTTAGTCAATCTAATAATATACATGTCTGGCTAAGAAGGGAGATCCTTTTTTGTTTTCCCTAAAAACAGGAACAATTTATCGGAATAGAAACATAGCAACTCTTTTAATGAGTCAAAACTTAGTTCTTCCAGTCCTGCCTCAGGAAAACCATTTATATACATACAACGTCAGAAGCCAAATCTAGACCTTGGCTGGGTAGCTCAGTTGGTTAGAGAATCATCTTGATACACCAAGGTTATTGGGTCAATCCCCAGTCAGGGTAACTACAAGAATCAACAGTGAATGCATAAACACCAAGTCACTGTTTCTCTCTTGCCCTGCCTCTCTCTCTCTCTCAAAAACAACAACAAATAAATAAAAATCAATCAATAAAAAAAATTTAAAAAGTCAAATCTAGCAATTGCCTGTTCTATCCATTCCACATGCCTCTCTTTAGGAGCATTTAAAAGGATTTAAAAGAATATTTATCAAAGTTTAGAATAAATAGTTTCTATATTTCTTTTACAAATGTTCCTTTAAAATAAACTTTATTTTTAGAACACTTTTAAATCTATAGAAAAATTGAGAAGACAATGCATAGAGTTCCATGTATCTAGCACCAGGTTGCCCTTATTATTAATATACTACATAATAAAAGTCCAGCGACCGAACAATGGAATGCCCAGAACGACTGGTTGACCAGTCACTATGATGTGCACTGACCACCAGAGAGCAGACATTCAATGCAAGCGCTGCCCCCTGGTGGTCAGTGCACTACCACAGTGGGAGCGCTGCTCAGCTGACTGGGATAAGTAGCTGCTCCCACTGCAAACCCCAGGCCGATGGGCAGGAATCCGGCTGCAATCGACGCCTCCTCACCCCAGGCTCCTCCTCCTCGCTCCCTGCCACATCCTGACCCCAGAGACTGGGAGGTGGGTTCGTGGCCACCACGGGACTGAGGCCTACTCCGCCACCTTGCAGTGTTATTTTCTTTGGGCCAGGTCCCGACTGGGTCCCCTGGAGAGGAGAGTGCTCTGGCTCCATAAAAGATGCTGGACCAGGGAGCAGCCACTCAGAGGATGGGTCCACAGCCACTCGGCTGACCAGAATGAGCGGCGCTCCCACAGTGGGCTAATCCCCATAGACCACACACCCCCACCAGTGCACAAATACCGTGCACCAGGCCTCTAGTCTTATATAAGTATGGTACATTGATTGCAGTTAATGAACCAAAATGGGTACATTATTTCTAACTAAATTACTTCATTCAGATTTCCTTGAATTTTACTTAATAGTCTCTCTCTATCACAGGATCTTATCCAGGATACCATATTATATTTGGTCATTATGTTCTTCTTGGCTATGATCGTTTTTTAAACTTTCCTTGTTTTGATGACCTTGATAATTGTGAGTACTGATCAAGTATTTTGTAGAATGTCCCTGAATTGGGACTTATCTGGTGATTTTCTCATGATATTAGATTGGGGCTGTGGATTTTTTCTCAGATGACAGTGGTAAAGTGCTGTTTTAATCACATCACATCAAGGGTGCATAGTGTCAATCTGATTTATGACTGTTGATGTTGACCTTGATCCTCTGGCTGAAGTAGTGTTTATAAGATTTCTCTACTGTGATGTTACTCGTTATTTTCCCCTTACCATGCTGCACTCTTTGGAAGGAAGTTACTATGCACAACATACACTGAAGGAGTGGGAATTTATAGTCCCCTTTCTTTAGGGTGTAGTATCTACATAATTAATTATGAATTCTTCTACATGAGAGATTTATCTCTTCTCCTCTATGGAATTATTTAGTTATCATTTAATCATTTATTTAAATCAGAATTCAGGGGTCTTTATTTCATACATTGGACTAGAGGCCTGGTGCACAAAATTTGTGCATGGGGGAGGGGTCCCCTCAGCCTAGCCTGCACCCTCTCCAATCTGGGACCCCTTGGGGGATGTCCAACTGCCGGTTTAGGCCCGATCCTGGGAATCAGGCCTAAACCGGCAGTCAGACATCCCTCTCACAATCCTGGACCGCTGGCTCCTAATTGCTCACGTGCCTGCCTGG
>NW_005871554.1:424890-443625 GCF_000147115.1 Myotis lucifugus | reverse complement strand
CTTCAGTTGTTTGGTCGTCCTCACTAACCCCCCTGCTGGCCTGGTTGCCCCACGCAGCCTGCTTGTTCAGTCATTTGGTCATCCCTCACTACCTCCCTGCAGCCGGTTGTAGGCAGCCATCTTGTGAGGATGTGAGGGTTAATTTGCATATTACCTCTTTATTATATAAGAGGATTATACTACAATATAATTTTTTTTTTCCTCAACTTGTTCAAGCTTTGGCTGTTGGGAACTCTTGCAAGTAAGTTGTTCTGTCCAAGCAGACTTTCAGTTGTAAGTTTACGGATATTTGTATGATTTTAAAATTTTATGTAGTTTTCCTCACAAAGTTATAAATTTTATGGGGGTAGGATATGTGTCTTATTTTGTTTGATTGTTTACTACTGGATTCTTAATACTTAGAGGTGTGACTGAAATATAGTAGGTGCTCAAAAAATATTCAGTGGATAAATACACGAATAAAAGGGTGTTTTACACACTGTGTAAGGCACATCACCTATACCAGTGGTCGGCAAACTGTGGTTCGCAAGCCACATGTGGCTCTTTGGCCCCTTGAGTGTGGCTCTTCCTAAGCCTTAGGAGTACCCTAATTAAGTTAATAACAGTGTACCTACCTATATAGTTTAAGTTTAAAAAATTTGGCTCTCAAAAGAAATTTCAATCGTTGTACTGTTGATATTTGGCTCTGTTGACTAATGAGTTTGCCGACCACTGACCTATACCATTTCTAAACTTCAAAACAATACTCAAAGGAAAGCATTATTATTCCTTATTTTATAGATGGAGGAGTTAAAGTCCGAGAAGTTGAGTGATGTGACCAAGGTCGGTCACACAATCAGTGAGTGAGAACTTGAACCCAAGATTGCCTGACTTTATGCACATAGGCAGCCCTGAATGTTGCTATTGACAGAGATGTTAAAGGTCCTCAAAAGTCAGGTATAAGGTTATATCTATGTGTCTATAATCACTGGTATCACTATTTCTCTGATTCTTTCTCTTTATCCAAACTTAGATGCTATCAGGTATTATCTATTATTGAAAATTAAATGAAAATATCAGTATAAATTTGAAGAAAACACTTAAAAATTTCCAGTTCTTTCTCAATGGCTAAATTATACATCTTCTAACCATTTCTCACATATCCCCAGTTTGCAAGAGTAATTCCAAAATTTGAATAAGCTATATACTGGTATTTAAATCAACATAGGTTATACTGGTGAAAATTGAATAAAGGACCATTCTGATCTGCATGGAAATTCTCAGCATGGACTCCTGGCTTTATTTTGTCACCTTACAAATTAGTGAGGAGGGGCAGTGAGGTAATGATGGAAAGCATACAGGCTTAGGGAGCAATCAAAAGACCAGGTTTAACTCATGGCTCTGGCATTTCCCAGCTGGAGACCTCTGTCAAGTTCCCTAGCATTTCCAAGCTTCCATTTTCTCCTCTAAAAATGGTGATATTAAAGATGTCCACTCTATAAGTGAAGATGAAATGGGACAATGTATATTAAGTATAAAATACTATGCCTGTCACATACAAAGAACTCAATACATGATAGGTATTATTTTGCGTTCATTATTATTGTTGTTGTTCTATTTCTTCTCTAGAAATCAAAATATATTTGAGTTTTTTTTAAGTGTTTTATTTTAAAGGAGAACTAATGTGGAAATATGAAGAATCAAGCTGAGGACTCATTAACTGTACATGACTGATTTTGGAGAATAGTGTCAAGATGAGGCTCTATTTTTCTTGCAAAAGTATTATTGACTTGACTATATTTATTCTTCAGTTGTCTTCTAATTTATAAAGACAGCTCCCAGACTCTGTTCAACCGCCATGCCTCATACTCTCTGCAAGTCACATGCCCATCCCTTTCCAATGACCCTGAGCACAGATCATTACTTATTGAACTTTCTTAGAACGTTGCCTTTTTCTAAATCAATGATACTAAGCTCCCCTTGGTATTATGATAAACAATGTCAAACACCTCTGGGTCAGGTTGGATGTGTTGGACAATGGATTATAATGAGGCTGTAATACCTACTGCCAGCCAGTCTCCAGGCCCTTTAAGAACTGCTTTCGACACTGTGTAAAGTTTCACCAATGATTCATCATTCTTATAAATCACTGTTGCCTCACAGAATCCTTCAACTCAGACCTTCTTGACTTGGCTGCACCTCTTCAGTTGTTTGACCTGATTCTAACGATGCAATTAGCGGTCAGAGATAGCAGGAGGCAGGGTGGCCTCTGAGGGGACATGTTCTCACATCGACAGGGTCCACTGCAGCAGCAATGACATTAATTGGCACAAATACTATATCTTAGTGATTTTGAGCTGTGCATTTTCCATGTTTTAATTGCCACTCTATCTTAGTCACTGCTGGCCAGACTGTGGGTGTGATATTGTCATTGCCTCCGCATGCACATCACTATTTGAAGAATGGATGCCATCCGGTTGGAAGGAAATCCTGAAGACAATTGTTGACCATTCTTTTTAAAAATGCATCGTTGGTGGTCTTATTGGCACAGCGAAGGAGAGTGTATAGAAAAACCTAGACGTGTCTGCTCTCCTGAGTGTGACTGAGCCAGGCAGAGTGTGAAGAAGTTTTGAGATGAACTTAAATTTGTTTTCCATGCAGCCTTTATTATTATGTATAAAGAGGAGATATAATAACACTCCTTGCCCAAATAAGTCTAAGAGTGCTATTTTAATTAGAAATTTTTTTAGCAGAAGCTAAGTGATAAGAAAGCATTGTGTCGTAGGGACTGTATTTTTCTATGCTGAGTGGTGCCTAAAATAATGCCGTGTGTCACAATGGACAGCATGTTAAATCTCATAAAATATGGCAAATGGATGTCCTCAGTAGCACAGGTTTTAGGTTTGTTCTAGAGCTTCTGGCTTCACTTTCGAATACTCTTGATTTACTATGTCAGCCTCATGCTTAGGTGGGCTCAGGCCTCACACTCTCACACAGCAGCATCCAGAGGAAGAGAAAGATCTCAAAGAGCCCATTCTTCAATTAACCTCTGTCTGCAGAAAAAGGCTACGCACTGCCCGGTTAAGTCTGGTTTCCTAAGCCAAGTACATTCTCATGATTAAGATTAATCAGGGTCAAATTGAAAAACCACATGGGCTGGAACATTATGGGAAAAGGTAGGACAAATGTTGAAAGGCAACCACACAGTATTCACTACAAAGCTTTTTTTCTCTTTGTTTTAAGCTAATAGTGTCAAGGAACACCCCTCCGTGCCCGCCCCCCCCCCCCCCCGCCCTGGCCCTGCCCCCCCCGGTGAAAGGTGCACTTGTATAGCTTAGTACTATTGTTGAAACACAAATCTCTTCCCATTGCCAGATTCAATAAGCATCAAATTTTCTGGTATGTATTTGCACCAACAGGAATATATTCGCAGTTGTCATATTTAAATATGGGCATAGTTATAAAATACTTTCTTGGGACAAACATGAATGGTATTTCAGAATAGTTGTTAGAATATTCTTGTACTTGACTACTTCTATTTGCCATAAATGGTTTCAGTGTGTGAGAGAAAGTGGGGTGAGGGTATTTTAGCACATGTGAAAATTAAACACAGGTAATGTCAAGACTATGTCGCAGGGACTAAACTTTGAGGAGCAAGGCCTAGAGAAGTGATTGAGTCAGACACTATGGAGATGGGACCAAGGGGCTGTGCTACGGAACAGGGGTTTAGCTCCATCGTGGCACTTAGCACACTGGCTTGTAAATATGTTTACTTGTCTTTCCTCCACTGGACCGTGCATTTTTGGGGGCCAGGTGCCGTGTATTTCATTTTTGTACACCCTGTTCTAGAATTGTAGGCATTGAACACCTCGCCAAAGAGTGTCTCAATCATGGGGTGGGGGTGCAGGAGAGATTTGTTCTCAATATCAGTGCAGAGCTAAGGCTTACAAAGTGTTGAATGAAATCAGACCAGTTCAATGATTTCGGATGTTCTCTTGCTTGTGTGCCCTCAGCAGGAGTCAGTAGTAGCACATGCCTGAGCTCATTCAGGGAACTGCGTTTCGTCTTTTTGCTTAGATTTCTCCCAGGCTTCTTCTGCCCCCACACTATTACCCACTTCTGACAATAAGTAGGAACACAGGCTAATTTTTATAAAATTCAGATACGAGAAACACAATAGGCTAAAGGCAAGTTTCACACTAAAAATCATCAGAGCACTGGGCTTACATTAACTGCTTCTACCAGCGATTCAAAAACAGGTCACCGACAAATTTAGGTCCTGATCTAAGCAGGGAGTCTGGAAGGCAGCCAGCATGGCAGGCCAGCTCAGATAGCGGCCAGAGCATGCCTCTCCCTTCCTAGCAATCTGCTCGGAGGCTTTTAGCCTCCATTCCTCAGCAAGAGCCGCTAAGTACTTGAGTGCTTTACAAAGCACTTTGAAATTAATTCCAATCAGGCTATGTAGGTGGTTATGATGGAAGTTGCTGAATCAGAGTCAACAAGGACCTAGAATCATTTCTCGGATTTATTCCCCTCACCTTTTTCCCTTCAAGAAATCAATTGGCTTTCTCTGTAGCCAGAAGTTTCATGGCCTGGGAAAATGTGGATCTGAAATAAGCAAGCCTTAAAGGGTCCCTAGCCTTTGGAAGTGCTTGGAGCCAGAGGTAGACCAGCTTCACACACAGCATACAGAGCCAACTTCTGGTATCTGGAGGAAGATGCCCTGGCACTGAGGCCACAGGGTGGGTTTGGGCTCATTCCCTGAGCCCCCTCAGGCTTAGGTGAAATTAATAATTTTTTTCTCCCACCAAACCTTGCTCAGGGCTTCAGCCCCACTCCCATGTTCACTCAGAGTGCTGTCCTTGCCTGTGGAATGAGGACAGCTAGAGTCTGGAAAGGCAAGGAGATGGATTCTTCCACAGAGCCCCCAGAAAGAACCAGCCTGCCCCAACACCTTGATTTTTATCCCTCTAAGATTCACTTTGGGGTCTGGTCTCCAAGCCTTTAAGAATGGATTTGTATTATTTTAAGCCACTAAGTTTGTGATAATCTATTACAGAAGCCACAGGGAACTAACTCACAGTGTATAGATGATGTTTGAGAATCACTGAACCTCACCAGAGTTGTTGAGGGAATTAAATAAGGTAATTAATACGGAAGTGACTGGCTTCTTAGTGACATATGTAGAGTGGTTTCCAAAGGCAACAAAAGCAAACATGAAGACAGTTATACGCTTGCCAAGCTGCTGAGTCTGTGTTTTCTGAGACAGTGTATCATCTTAATTGGATAAGATTGAAAAAGATAATTATCCTGGGGAGTTATAGATGGTCTTTGCTTTGCTCTCTGTCCCCTTGTCCTCTGCTCATGACTGGTTTGATTTTTGCTGCCTGCATCAGTCTTATCTTTGCTGAGAATGGAGTTTTATTTAAAACACATACACACAAACACACGCACATACATAAGCACATCATGTAGAGCTTTTTTTTTTTTTTTTTTTTTTTTTTTTTTTTTAATATATTTTATTGATTTTTTACAGAGAGGAAGGGAGAGGGATAGAGAGTTAGAAACATCGATGAGAGAGAAACATCGATCAGCTGCCTCCTGCACACCCCCCACTGGGGATGTGCGCACAACCAAGGTACATGCCCTTGACCGGAATCGAACCTGGGACCTTTCAGTCCGTAGGCCGACGCTCCATCCACTGAGCCAAACCGGTTTCGGCCATCATGTAGAGCTTTGCAACAGTTGTTAGACTTTCTTATTTTGAATTAGTTTTTCAAAATACTGTTTCTTTTGGGATTCATATTATTTTTTAATTTTTATCTGTTACTTTGTCTTTATTTTCACTATTCAGATCAATATGATCATTCGATTTCTTTTTATCTTTCATCTATTTGAATCTTGTGAATAGATTACAGAATCTTAATAGAATTTTCTTTCACTATATAATTTAACTGTCCTGCTTCCTGTTTTCTTTTTAACAATGTTTTTTCCCTCTTATTTTGTTCATTGTGTGTGGTTTTTAACCAACAGTATTAGCCTGTAATGAACACATTATCTTTGTTTTGATGTTACTCTCATTTGTGTTTTCCTTTCATTTTATTTATTTTAATGTTGTTACTTGTTTTCATAACTGCAGCAGGAAGTCTGGTCTTTGGAGGACAGGGAAACAACTCCACCATAAATGGAAAATGGGTAGGCCTCTTTCTTTCTAACCAATTTTCAGGTGTTACTTTTAATAAAAACCATATTCTACTCAATGTTTCTCAAACACCCCCCTGTCTTATTATACATCAGAAACACTTCTGAAGGACAACCAAACTCTCCTTGAAAGCTGGAAGTGAGGCATGAGAGTGTTTGCTGATGCCCCGAATGGCCACTTGTTCAGAAGTCTTTGGGGGACGCTGTTTGCAGGAAGGGGAATAGCAGAGATGCTTGGGGTTGCTCCCGGGAGGATGGACTCACTACCCCAGTGCCTCCCAACTGATGCTCCTCTCCTGGGTGGGGCCAGAGGGTATTGTAAAGCTCCAGCTGTTCTTCCAGAGTTTCAGCTAGTCTTCCAAATTTTATTTTCACAATTCCGTATGAAATGTAGACTTCAGAGGACACATTTCTGACATTAATGACTTTGACTCTGTCAGTCAGGTTTTGTGATAAACAAAATCAGGCTCTGATTTTCCAAAACCAGGAATCAATTTATTTGAAATATCTTGGGACTCGCTCCAGAAGTTTTTGGAAGGTGGGAGAATGAGGCTCAAAATACAGGCAGCACCAAGGGAGACTGGGTGTCAGGAATTATTATCCAAATTCACACCATGGAAACAGTCTGAAGGGGACCCACCATTGGTGATGTCTTCACTGCCTTGTCAAAGCCAAGGATTCTGCCACCAAGAACTTTAGCATTACCTTAGCATCCCTCACCTCCACACCCCAAGATTTAAAATCCCGGGTAGGAGCATTCAACTGGTCAGGCCTTGGCATCTTCCCTTACTCTGTCTGGCAGGGCTAGGGAGAGGGCAAATCTCCCTTTGACATCTATAGTGAGAAGCAGATTCCTAAAAGAGGAAGGGTGCTCACATGATGGGCAATCAATGAGAGGTTTGTATTATAGACACTCCTTTTCCTAATCAGACATAAAGGCAGTGGAGATGGTTGGAGTAGGTTGGTGTCTATGCTTTCCAAGTCATATCACATTGTATCAGAAGCTCTCTACTCTCACTAATTGTAAGTCAGACCTATTGGAGTATCTCTTTTTTGAAGTCTCTTAACTATTGATCCTTCAAATCAATATTTGCAATTTATTTATCCAGGGGAAAACTTTCTTCTCTCTCTTTTCTCCTTATTGGATCATTTATTCTTAAAGCTGGGAGGAACCTTAGAGATAGATAATGGCATCTATTCAATAAGGACATTTTGGCTATACATGATGGAATACCCAAATAAAAATGAATTATGGAATGAGAAATTGTTTAATGACTTCTAGGGTTGATAATTCAGCAGCTCAAAAGTGTCAGGGCTCTGGGTCATATTCTACATAATCCTCGTAGCTCCCATGTCAAGGTTGCATGATAGCTACTACCACTCCAAAGATGCATAGGAGGAAAATTTATTTTCACTAGTGATGAAAACATTTCCCTGAAGACTCCAGGCAGTTTCCATTGGCCAAGGCTGGCAGGGGTCCATGTCCTAGCTGCAGAGGGGGCTAGAGAAGTGAGAATGGTCATTTTCAGCATCTATGCTGGAAAATAAGCTCTGCAAGCAAGGAAGGAGGAGAGAGAATGACTCCTGGCAACCAAGAGTGTTTGCTTAAGCATATAACTCAGCACTTGACTTTTGAGAAAACCAAGTCCCAGCAGGGTTAAGCAATTTGTCCAAAGTCACAAGATCGGTCAATGGCAGACCCATTAATACAGCCAGCAGACTTAGTTGAGTATCTTCTACTCTTGTTTACCATGTTTCTAATATTTCAATAGGTTTCTATTCATCAAAGAGTTGTTTCGGAAGGGCAAAACATAATATTTATTTTGCAAGTTTTCCATGTCATCAACTACATCACTATTATGAGGTCTGTGATGTAACCATAGGATAGTTGGATCTGGGGAATAGTGGAGTGTTTCATAAGGGAATTTATAACAGAGGAGATTTTAGTTTCTATCTTCCATAGCACAGTTTTTTGAAATACTGTCTATCATGTATAAGTCGACAAATTGCCATCAGTAGTAAAATGATTTGTTTCTTTGTCAATAGCTGAGGTTAGGGCTAACATACTGGGAGGAGGGAAAGGGAGAAAAAGATAAAAGGAGATAGAGATTTTAAAGAGACGAGGTAGGTGTAGAGAAGAAACCAAATTATATTTTTATGAGTCAGGGCCAGTTCAGTCTTATTAGTTGAAAAGAGGACAGTGTAGAGGCCCCTTGGCTCCTCTCTGGATCTGTTGTGAAGGGTGTTTATGAATAGCCCATCCTCTTTGCCCACTTGTCTCTATGGTACTTAATGTTAAGGTCACGGTGTGCCATGGCAGATGGAGATGGTCTGAGCACCCTCTTATCATGATTGCTATAGAAGTGGGCAATCATAGTCATGAGATGATCCATGTGGATTTTATTTTGTTTCATTACTAATTAGGTTCTAAAGGTTGAGGGCTTAAAGTAAAAGAGAATAAACATGATCTGGGAGGTAAGCCAAAAATGGAAGGGAGTTGGGCTAAGAAAATCTGTAATAATTGGGAAGAAGGAAGAGAGACAGGGTTGATCATACTACAACCTACAGATATTTCGTGGTAAGAATACACAGGTTGGGTCCACTAAAAATGTTTCATCACTGCCTTTATTCACAGTCTTTTTGAACATTCTGCCTTATCCAGATCCCATGCTGACAGCCCTATGTATCCTGAGGTTTGGGTACTTTCTGGGCCCAGAAAATTAATTGGGCTCAGAGTGAATGCCTTACCCAGTACCTGCCTGTGCATTGATGTGTCAGCAAATTTTATGGCGTAGTTTAAAAGGATGAACTGGACCAATCAGACTTTGACTCACACCCTCTCTCTCCATTTCCCTTCCTCATATTTGAACTAAGGAACTAAGAATGCTACTCGTTGGGGATAGGTAGAGGGCTGAAACTATGATATAGAGTTGGGACTGCTGAGCATACTGAGCCATGTGCAAGATCAATTAGGAGAAAGAGAGGCATGGAGAATAAGAACTGTCTTTGATCATTCTGATTTCCAATTAAAATGCCACTGAACACTTTCTCTTCTCACTTTCTGTCCTGGTCCAGGACATACTAGGACTTATCATTATTCCTACTTTGTATTGCTGTTAGTATATTTCTGCGTCTGTAATAAGAAGAAATATAAGACATTAGGGAGTTAAGATGCCTGATAGCCTGAAACGTCATTGATGGGAGCTTCATATCTTGAGCTAAACATTATCGTTTCCCATCCTCTTTAAAAAGTATTATATCTTAAAAGGCAATACTTACATATATAATTGTGTATCTTCTATAATGGTACATTCTTATTCTATTGGGGAAGACAAATTATAAGTAAAGGCAAAGAGAAGGAAAGAGGGTTAGTCATTATTTACTCACATCAATGTGAATTATTTTTCAAGTGACATTATAGGGCAGAGCCTTGGGAGAGAGCAAAGCACTGAAAGGTGGGAGGAAAAGTTGAGGGTTTCCAGAAACAAACAAGGATAACTTCATCATTCTAAATAGGGGCCCTTACCGGACAAGTGAGCATTCAGACTGAGTTATAGTTTTGAAAGTAGAAATGAAGTTAACTTTTTACCCTCAGATCCTAGCAAAGGGCTTGGCCTCTGGCAAGCACTCAATAGTTTAAAACATTAATTGAAACTGGAGAAAACAATGGGTGGACTATAGTTGTCCCTGAGGCATCATGAGAGTTCCCTAAAAGATCTTTAAATAAACGATGACCCCAGGAGCTATCTCATTTTTTTCCCCTCTTCTTCATCATCAGCAAAGTTTAAATAGCAAAGGAGGTCTTTCTAAAATGTTAAGGTACAGGTCAGGTACTATCTACCTGCAAAACATTTTTTTAAACAAACAAAGCTTTCATTGCAGAACTTCTCAGAGCCTTGAACAAGCTGATACGAACCATGAAAAAAGCACAAGGGATGCAGCCCCTCTAAGCCACATAAACCAAGCGTTTGAGACTAGATGGAAAATGCTGCTTTAAACAAATAATGTAGGAACACACACACAGACAGAATTTCTTTCCATTTAAGTCCTTGGGACAGAAAAATAGGGAGAAATGGGTTCGGCCTTTGGCAGTCCCATTTTTCTACACACAGAACCAGAACAGCAAGATCAACCCTTTGGTCTTGACACTCGGGCATCTTCCTATAAGCAGGTAAGGAGATATCCCAGAGAAGATTCTATGATATATTTAAGGTTTGTGGCCATTCGAGGACTCCCAGGTCTGGTAGATTTTTGTTTTAATTCTAGGACACAATTAAGAGGACACAATTAAGAGTGAATTATCGCTGTGAATAGCCTTGGTGTATAAGACATGCAAATCCACCAGAGATGAGGCATATTTTGACCATTATATTTTGAGCTTCTAGGTGGCATTAATACAAATGCCTTTCTTCCCCATAAAGCATATGATAAAAATAGAAAACTGGGGACATAAACCTAGCTGTTAAATGTAGAATGACTCAAACATTTTTAAAACTATTAAGTGAATTAAAATAGACCCCTTTATATTAAACCATTGAAGTATGCTGATATTAAACGAGACTTCGCTGCTCGTTCCCACTTCTACCTTTAGGATATAAAGAGGACAAGGTGGCCCCTAAAAACAAAAGATTAATCTGGGTTGTCCTGCAAATGGCATAGTAATAATTAGTTCTTTTTAGAGCTCTGATGTTCTTTGCTTATGAAACCTTTGATCTAGGCTTAGAAAAGATAGCAACAAGTTTTAGTCATATTATTAGCTCCTCAATGCGATCTCATATTCTAAAATTATGGTTCTAAAATTACTGCAGAATTTAGGACACTGATGAGATTTTTAGGTCATTCCTCCCTCCCTGATTTAGAATTCTTTCTTTAAGAAATATTAGCAGCACCAATTTCTGTGAAAAAGAAGACATTTTTGGCTGGACTTCAGGTATGGGTGTGTGAAAAATGAGTGTTACGCTCTCTAAAAATAATAGTTTATGTTTATCTAAAGATCAGTCTTGTTTATGTCTGTTTATTGAATCAAGACCCATTCATTTTAGGAATGTGAACTCAAAACTGCCCCAGGGAATGTGTAAGGAAATAAAATCTACACTATCTCAGCCAAACCAGGTTGATTGGTAAAAATCTACCAATGATGGCACACACTCGGGAATGATAGACTATTACAATATATGTGGCAACCAGAAGAGAATACATTTTATAAAAGGATAGAATTTTTATTTCTTCTCAAAAGGGCTTTCAACTTGAAAGCTTATCTGGGTTGGGGGTGGCAGATGGAGGTGAGGAAGGGAAGCATGTCGTTGGGGAAGATTAAATGAATAAAAGGAAAGGCTTTGAAATTCTTCAGTGTTACGGATCCACAAAGCTAACAGGCTTCCAGGGACTTTTGCCTGATTTTAAATTCTCTGTGATCCAGAAAGCCCTGGCATTTTTAAGCTACAGACTCTGTGGGGCCAGAACAGACAGGGTTGGTGAGGTATTTCAGGGTCACTAAAGACTTGTGAAATGAGAGGGTACCAACAGCAGAGACTCAGACTACATCAGGTTGGTGAGCAGCTTAGATGAGCTTGTTTCAGTGCTTCCTTTGTGAACGGGATGGTGGAAAGAAGAAGAGGGTAGCTATTTGTAGCCAGGTTCTCTCTTCTATCTTTAGGAGTAAAAGAAGAATGAAAGGCATAGGTAACAGGCTGACTCAGAGAGGGACTTAGCTAAATTTAAAGAAATCTTTTCCAATGACACAACACTAGCTTAATTGAATATGATCATCCCTCTTGCCAATGAGACAATTCAGTTTGTTTCTGGCTCAGCCAGTAGGGAATTTCCCACCACTGACACCTATTGATCTGGTAGCAACAAACCTGCCAACCTTGAGTGGTGTCCATGCTTAAGACAAATCTCCTTAGTCATTCCTGTTCAACAACGAGTTGTTTCAGCTCTGATGATTTAGCTGTGACTCTGATTTTATTCAGGCCATGATTTTAGATTAAACAAAGTCTCTAGACATCTGTGAAGCTGATCTGTGGCATTGCTGGTTTCTGTGTTTCTATAGGGCTTTTAGTCATAGAGAAGACATTATTGAAAAATGATTTTATGAAGACAAAGACGACCTTATGAATATTTTCTTCCAGGAACATTTACATTTTTAAAGATCATACAGAGACAGAGAACTCTAGCTGAAAAAAAACATTAGACTTTCAATGCTTGGCTGGACTCATGAATTCCTGGCACATAACCAGTAGCTTCACTGATGACGTGTAAAGCCTCACTTTACACTGCCTTTGGTATCTCTGGAAAGGTAGAGGAATGACTGAGGGGAAAGGACCATTTGTTAAATATCTACCAAGTTATAGTCTCTCATCTAGCAGCTTTACCTAAATTATCTCAATTATTCCTCATGACAACTACTGGAGGAGGCGGTAAACATGCTCACTTTAGAGACGAACAAAATTCGGGTTCAGGGAAGTTAGACAACTCGCTAAAGGTAACAGCCTGGAAGTGGAAGAGCTGGGAATTGAGCCCAGGTCTGTTTTCTTTCTTACTTCATTCATCTATTCATTCACTCACCCATGCACTGACTTACTGACTTACTATGTGCCAGCAACTGGGGATACAGCAGAGTTTGAGAAGATAAGGTTTTGTCCTCATGGACTTTCTATTCTAGTGAGGAAGAAAGACAATATTAGCAACAACTTAAATTCAAACTGACATCTTTTTGACACTCTGCTTTCTCCCCTTTACCTAGAATAGTGACTTACTTTGTCAGACCCAGAGAATATGTGTGTGTGTGTCATAGATGGTACATGCATACACACACATGTACAAGTTGTCAGGAAAATACATGCTATATATAAAAATATAAGCAGGCAAGGGGAATAGAGTGACTGGGTCAGGGCAGAGATGCCAATTTAGATAAAATGGCAGGAAAGTTCTCTCTGAAGACGTGACAGTTGAGTTGAGACCTCTCTGAAGATCTTTGCAAAGATTTGGAATAAGAGCAAATTAGGCAGAAGGAACAGCTCCTGCAAAATCCCTAAAAAGAACAAATGTAGTGTGTTCAAGGACAGTCAGAGCTAGAGTGGTAAGGCAGAGTGAGCGAGGGGGAAAGTGGTAGGAGTTGAGGTTGGAGAAAGAGAGACAGAGTACGTTGGGCTTTATAAGCTAATGTAAAGAGTTTGGGTTTTATTCTGAATCTAATGGGAAATCAAGAAGGTTTAAAGTAGAGTGACACAGTCTGACTTATGGGTTCAGCAGGTGACACGCTGGCTATTTGGTGAGGAGCTGATTGTAGGGAGACCAAAGAGAGAACGGGGACTATTAGGAGGCACTTGGCTGTGCAAGTCAGAGGAGATAGTGGTGTAAACTAGGATGGCATTGGAAAGTGGTGACAAGTGGTGTGATTCATGATTGGTCATTTCCGCAAAACCGTGCTGCTCTCGTTATTTTATTCCAGGATGGGGGCCACTCTCTCAGCCACTTGGGCCTTCTCTTTGACTTTCTCTGACTCATACTTCGCTATCCTCAGACCCCATGAGAGAGACCAAAGCAGGTGCCCAGCTAGTCCAACTCAGGAAATAGAGACAAGGATGAGAACTTTCCTCATCCCTTATGAGTATGAGGCAACTCAGGGCTCAGGCTCTGACATTTTCCTAAGTTGTCATTTTCTTATCTTGCCTCACATATCACTGCACCCTGTACTTGAGACTTTAGGGATAACACTTTCTTAAACATTTGTGTGTTGTTGTTTTGTAGTTTTAGTTTATAAATCTGTTTTCAACCCTGGACATTTACTAGTAAGCCTGTATCTGCCTGTGATTTCCAAACCAACCAAGAGAGCACTTAGATTAGAACTTTCCCGGCACCAGGGAATCTGAACGAGTCATTGTTGGCCTGAGAATGAAGTGTGCTCATTAACAAAGAAAATTGGAAACTAGGCAGCACTTTTCCATTAGTGCCGTGCCTGCTGAAGCATTAATGGAGAGGCCTTGCTACTGCTCCAGAAACTATTAATAATGCTCCCTTCGGCGCTCAAATATGATACTACTGACCCACCATCAGTAGGGCATGAGATTTAAAATTTTTAAAAAACTTATTTGGCCACTGGTGGTGATGGCTATTATATTAATCAGTGGTGGTGATGGACATTATATTAATAGGAACCTGCCACCACTAATTTAAACCAAAACAAGAAATAAATAAAGCCCAGGCGATCCGATCTGTTCTACAAGAGTATTTTATGTGACTAAAAGAATAGATGGCAGCTGGTCCTTGTTTATCACTGAAACCAGAAATCAGGAAACCATCAGGGAGCCAGGCACTTTCCCTTGTCCCTTTCTCATCCCGGCTTTCCCTGCAGGTCTACTCAGTTCTCAGCAATGAGACCAAGCTCAGTGCATCCGGCTTCCTGGGCGGCAGACCTTTGTCTGTGGACTTTTTTTTTTTTTAATGAACAATAAGCAGCTAGTGTGACCAACTGTCCTGGTTGCCTGGGATTATCCTGGTTTTCATACTGAAAGTCCTATGTCCTGGTAATGGAAAGCTTGGTCACCCCACATGCTGCCATATTACATATGGAAAATGGATGGCTATGGATGTTGGTAGTAAAGATTCAAGTTCAAGTGTAGGACCAGATAACTCCTAAATTAAGTAAAAACAAACAAACCACAAAAATATTTTAAAAACTTCACAATTGGTCTCTTAGTGTTTTCTAGTTTGAATTCAATCAACTCAGATTTTCAAAGATAAATTTAACATTTATGTTAGAACCATGCAGACACCAGCTACATCTTCCAGGACGCAGCTCCTCTGGGTCTGTTTTCACCATGGCTGTCACCTCTGTTGAAACAGATGCAGGGACCCCCCAAGTAGGAAAGAGTTCATTTAGACCACGACAATTACACAATTATGGCTGTTTTTTATTTTATTTATTTTGTTATTTTAGCAGTGGCACAGCTGCCTCCAGCACTATTTGATTTTCCTCAGTTTCTCTCTATTGAGATGTAACAGAGAAAGTAAACCCTGTATGGTAATTGGAGATTTTCTGATCCTTCTTTACCTTCATGACCTTAGACCAGTTAACCAACTATTTTTTCATGTGCAGTTTCAGTGTGAGTATGGCATCTGCCTGGATATTTAAATGACTCACTGAATTTCAACTTCCTCTGAAAGACTCCCTAATATAGGGAGTGAGTAACCTTGTTCTAAAGTACGTATTTGTTGGAAGAGGCTTAGGTCCCACAACAGGGTGATTTTCCCCAGGGACATCAATTACATGGCTGTAAACTAGTACATTGGATGGATGGATGGACACTAAACTATAAGCCAGTTCCCTCCCATGGAGCTTTCAGGATATATCTAGTTTCTCTAGCACATGCAGTGCTTCAATAAATATCCTTGTATATAAATATATATCTTGGCATAATTTTGTGGGTATTTCCAAAAGGAAATTTTGAATAAAGTGAAATACCAGATCCAAGAATCTGTCCTCCAGAGTGACTCCACTAATTATATATTCTTCTCAATAGCATATGAGAGTACTTGGTTTCCCATTTCCTATATAATATACAACTTAAATATTTGCGAATTTGTATGAAAACAGCTGGTTAGAATCATGTTTCTCTATGTATGAATGAGGCTAAAATTGATTGCTATGTTGAGTGTATTCTTTTGTGTGTGTGTGAATTGGCTGTTCATATTTTTCACTCTTTATTTTCCCATTTCACTGTTTATTTTTAATGGGTATAGCTAATGATTTTTGAAATTTATTAATCCCTCAAAAAACAGGGGAATGGGTACTTTTTTAATATTTAATTAAAAAAAACAAAGACCTTTGATAAAGGATTTTTAAAATTTTACATTTTTTGGAAACTTTCACTATGAAATATTGAATTTTTGGCTGCCCTGTCAATAGTCCACATTCAAATGTATCACATCTGCCCTGACCGGTTTGGCTCAGTGGATAGAGCGTCGGCCTGCAGACTGAAGGGTCCCAGGTTCGATTCCGGTCAAGGGCATGTACCTTGGTTGGGGGCACATCCCCAGTAGAGGGTGTGCAGGAGGCAGCTGATTGATGTTTCTCTCTCATCGATGTTTCTAACTCTCTATCCCTCTCCCTTCCTCTCTGTAAAAAATCAATAAAATATATATTAAAAAAATGTATCACATTATCTTTCTGGAAGCATTGGAATTATCTAAGGAGTTTCCTGTTAATTTGATATTATAGATATTTGCAAAAGCTATTAAAATTTTTTTGATATTTAGTTTTAAATAGTTGCATAGTATTCCATTGCATGAATGGTTCATAACCAACCTTTTATTTTTGGTCATTTAGGTTGTCTCTAACTTCCCATTATTACATATTGCTTAGATAAGTTTCTTGTATATGTTTTTAGTGTAAACTCCCAGAAGTCAAAATTATCCATCGTAGGATAGAAACATTTTAAGGAACTTGGCACATGGTCTCAAATTGAAAAAAGTTTTGTTGAATTAAGAAAATTACAAATCTAAAATTTCCCTGATATCAGAGATATTATCTTTTAAGAGTATTGTTTCCACACACTTAGTATAGTTTCCTAACACTTAAAACAGTCTGGAATATAAGTATTCTAAAATAATTTTGTGTGATGACATATGACCCTACTTAGGGTTTTATTAATCAAACTAGAAGCCCAGTGCACAAAAATTTGTGCACTGGCAGGGGGGGTCCCTCAGCCCAACCTGTGCCCTCTCACAGTCTGGGACCCCTCGGGAGATAACCACCTGCTGGCTTAGGCCCACTCCCCTGGTGGCAGATGGCACACCCAATCCCGTGGTGTCTGCCCCGTCTCCCTGGTCTCAGATTACAGGCCCAGATCTCACGCTGGGGCGGGCGGCCGCTCAGATCCTGCTGCTGCCCGCCCACCCCGCCTCACACACGGCAGGCCCGGATCCCGTGCTGGGGTGGGCGGCGGCTCGGGATCACACTGCTGCCTGCCCTGCCCGCCCGCCTGCCCTGCCCATGGCAGGCCAGGATCTCACGCTGGGGTGGCCAGTGGCTGGGGATCGCACTGCTGCCAGCCCCAGGTGGGGCGGCGCAGAGGGATCTGCCTGCAGTATGCAAATTAGCTGCCATCTTTGTTGGTGGTTAATTTGCATATCATGCTGATTAGCCCATGGGAGGCGTAGCGAAGGTATGGTCAATTACCATGTTTGTCTATTATTAGATAGGATTATTCCCAAACTAGAGGCGCGATGCACGGAATTCATGAAAGAGTAGGCCTTCCTTTCCCTGGCTGACAGCTCCGGCTTCCCTCTGGCACCTGGGACCCGGGCTTCCCTCTAGCCACCAGCAGGCATCCGGGACCTGGGCTTCCCTTGCAGCTCCGGCTTCGTCCAGAAGGTTGTCCGGAAGGCCATCCAGTCTAATTAGCATATTATGCTTTTACTATTATAGATGAGTCATGAGCCAAGCTATAAACAGAATATCATCTTCCTTTGAGTACTGATTTGTGTCCATAACGCCAAAGAAAATGCTCTTGCTATTTATCTTTTTTGTTTATTTTCTACCCTTTTAGCAAAAATAAGTAGGTGATGAGTATATATGCTAATAAAAACCCTGTTTTTGTGGCCTTTTAAAGAAACTGGTTGTTCCTAAACCTTTGTAGGGAATGGTGGTGATGCTAGTAGTGGTAGGTGTGTGTATGTCGGGGGAGGTTGGCAGGGATGAGGACCAGGGCAGAGAGTCACTCTCCTCTTTTACCAGTTTAAATATTTAACAACGTTGGTTCTTCAATATTCTTTTGTGATGTCTTCAATTACAACTTAATTAAAAGGACATAGCTATAAGTTCGCAATCTGGACTTTGACCTAACTATACACTCAAGATAAATCTCTGTGTCCTTAAAAAAAAAGTACATGTTTGGCTCAAATTGCCTATAGAATTATAAATTGAAATACATAATCTGTTTGAGTTGCAAATTTTTCTCAAGATAGCACAAGTTCTTAACACTAGATGGCATGGTAGAGTTATCATTCTATTCTTGGAAAGGGAATTCTACTCCAAAGCATAGGAATGTTCAGTTTTGAGAATAGTAGATAACAGAAGTAAGAAAATATAGCTTTGATGTAAGTACAAGTGGGACATCTCTATGCTTTTAAACACTATTAACTGAGTGTATAGTCTGACTTTTCTCATCTTTATTATAAAAGTAATAACACTTATTTAAAAATTTAAATAGTATAGAAAATAAAAGTGAAAATTACTCATAATTCCATTACCTCCAAGTTTCTATTGTTAATTAAGGGTTTGGTAAATGCTCTTGAGATTTTGATGCATATATAAACATTTATAGACAGATAGATATAGATGTATAAAAAATTATATTCTTTAATATGCATTTTACCAAATAAACCACAGATATCTTTCATGTCACTAACTAGACCTAACATTAAAAAGTTATGGTTACAGAATTTTCCGTAGACTAGTTTGCCTCATTTATTTATTTATTTATTTATTTATTTATTTATTCATCATCATTCATCATCATCATCATCTACTAAAGCCCAGTGCACGAATCT
>NW_005871554.1:422859-424344 GCF_000147115.1 Myotis lucifugus | reverse complement strand
GCACATTTTACAATATTGACACATATATTGTCAGATTGCTTACCAGAGTTATTAGAGCCAATTTATTGCCATTATTGTAGAGAGTTCTTGAGAAGCCATTTCTCTAACACTTATGTTAACACTGGGTATTCTTATTCTTTTAAGTATTTTTCAATAGAAGAGGGAAAAATTATATCCCATTGTTTTATTTAACAGATTTTAAAACATTTTCTAGTGAGATTATATATATTTTTGCCATTTTTTTAAATCACATGCTTGTGTATGATCAGCTGATTACTCCTTGGAAATATTTATCTTTTTTCAATAGATTTATTTTAAAGACTTAATTTTTTTTAAAAGCAGTTTTAGGTCCATAACAAAACTGAGAGAAAGATATAGAGATTTTCCATATATACCCTACACCCATATGCATATCCTCCTCCATTATCAATATATGCCTCTAGAGTGTTACATTTGTTACAATTGATGCACCTACATTGACACAATATAATCACCCAAAGTTCATCATTTACATTAGGGTTCACTCTTGGTATTGTACATTCCATGGGTTGGACACATGTATAATGTGTATTTATCATTATAGAATCATATAGAGAGTAGTTTCACTGCCCAAAGTATTATCTGTGCTCTGCCTATTTTATCCTTCTTCACTGCCCTAATACCTGGGGACTACTGATCTTTTTTACTGTATTCACATTTTGCCTTCCCCAGAATGTCATATAGCTAGAATCATACAGTGTGTAGCCTTTTCAGACTGGCTTCTTTTACTGAGTACTATGCATTTATGTTTCTCCATGTCTTTTCATGGCTTAATAGCTCATTTCTAGCTTATCAAGTACTTCTTTCATGGATTATGCCTTTGGTGTGATATCTAAAATGTTACCACCATACCCAAAGTCACCTCAACTTTCTCCTATTTTATCTTTTAAGAGTTTTACATTTTACATTTGTACCTGTAATCAGTTTTGACTTAATTCTTGTGCATTAACTCAAGGGTGTAAGGTCTGTGTCTAAATTTAATATTATTTTTACATGTGGCTGTTTAATTGTTCCAGTACTATTTCTTGAAAAGATTACTTTTGCTTCATTATATTGCCATTGCTTTCCTGTTAAAGATCAGTTGACTGTATGTATGTGGGTCTATTTTTGGACATTGTGTTCTCTTCCCTTGATTTGTCCATTCTTTCACCGATACCATGCTGTCTTGATTACTGCAGCTTTGTAGTAAGTCTTCAAGTTGGGTGGGTAGTGTCAGTCCTCCAATTTTGTTTTTCTCATTCAATATCATGTGGGATGATTTCAAATCCAAGATCAATAGGTAATCACCAAAGGGTTTTAAAATTGGAGGGTCACATCATAAGAGTTGCATTTTATAAAGTTCACTATGACTGTAGTGGCTGTAGTGGATTGAAAGGGGCTAGAGTAGATGAGAGGGACCAATGTGAGACCTCATGTAGTGGTCCAGGAAAGCGATGATAGTAGCAT
>NW_005871554.1:407827-422759 GCF_000147115.1 Myotis lucifugus | reverse complement strand
TTAAATTGTTTTGAGTTAGAAGGATATGTCAAGGATGACTCTTAAGTTTATGGTTTTTGCAGCTGGATGGAGAGTGATGTGCCCTGGAAGAAAGGGTAGACTGGAAGACAGACAAGTTTGAGGCAGAAGAGCATAAGTTATGTCCAGAGAGTGTCCCAATTGAGTTGCCTCTGGACATAAAAGTGGAAATATCAAGTTGACAATTAAATATCAAATATGGAGCTAAAAAAACAGATCTAGGCAAGCGATACACATTTGGAAATTTTTGGCACATGTGTGTGAACTGAAGCCATAGGCATGATAGAGATTATATAAGGAAAAAGTAGTGGGAAAAGAGAAAGAGGCCTAATGCTCAGCCCCAAGGAAATCCCACATTTGATGCCTAGACAGAGGAGCATAGGCTTGAGAAAGAACCCAAGGAGCAGCCGGAGAGGTGGTAGGACATGCAGGAGACTGTGGTGTCCCAGCACCATGGGTAACTGCATTCTGTTTGCAGTGATCCCATTAGTCTGCACATGGCTATTGGCCAAAGGGTAGACATTGACCTAAAGACAGCTGGTCTGCGGGCTAACCAGAAACATATTAGGTTTTCTGACACAAATACTCCTCCCAGCAGGAGCTTTCTAATGGATGGTGGATTAATGAACAAACTGGATCCTGTGCATTGGAGATGCTGAATGCCAGACGCACAGAAGCAGGGAAGGGCAGAAGCCAGTGACGTACAGAAGGGAATAAAGGCAGAGAGGGTAGGTGAGTTTTGATCATGACAGAGCAGGAAGCAAAGAGATCCTATTGCCCATGGGAGGGAACAACACAGTGTCTAGACTTAGGCTGAATTCCAAACAAGCTTCCAACTTCTGAATTATGTTTCTTTCCAGGTGAAGCCAATATGGATGGCTATTTATTGGGATTTTTAAGCCCAGGGCACTGAGTGATTAGCCTCGTCATTCTCATTTCCACATGTACCATATTAAAAAAACTTACTACAGCAGAAACCTAAATCTGTTCTTTATAATTGAAACTGCTCAGTCTCTTTCTTTCTGCAGGAATTTCCATGTTTCTTTTTACTTTCTCATTCTTGTTTTTACACAGATTTCATCCCTTCAGCCTCTACCAGCCTCACTCTGATTATGTCCATATGTATTCTGTGGATTTATGTACAAACTGCAGTAAAACTCATAAACCATGACCTGCCAGTCCAGTTCTGGAGTGGTTTTGCATTTAAAGAAACATGGTCCCAACAGGAATTTTCATCTTATCTCTTTAATGAAGCTCAGGTACTTGTCCCCACCCACTCTTATCAAAAGCTCCTTTTCTAGCAGCCCAGCTCCAGAAAGGGCTTGCTCTCCCACCACAACAGACGGTGGCAGCACCAAATGATGGCTAGAGAGTGGGCTTTAGCAAGGGTGACCGAATGTTCAGAGCGTTGTATCTGTCGACTCATCATAATCATTATGATTCCATTTCCATTCTCAAAAGAGAGACAGAATCAGACTGATGAAGCTTGGGCACCTCAGAGACCATGGCTCTCAGCTCATTCAGTTGTTCCATCTTGGAACAATCGGGTCAATGATGGGCCTTCAATGGATTAGTTCATAACAATGTGACACGAAGAGCCTGTTAACCATGTTATGATGCCTCAGTTCGGGAAACAGATAACATAATTACAAAGTGTGTCATTGGAAACAAAATGCATATATGTTTTTCCTTCCAGTCTTTAAAAACCAAATGAGTTGGGCACAGACACTTCTCCTTTGTAAAGTATTGGAAAACTTTCTAAGTGCTTAGCATAACAGACTCTACTTACCAAGATTTAGTCTCCTTAAAATAGTTCTAACGTAAAGTCAACCATTTAATTTTATTTCCCCCCCAAAATTCTGACTTATACCAAAAATGAAAGTGAAAAAATGGCTGTCTCTTATGTATATTTAAGAGAATAAATAAATATTCACTAGCCCCCTTTCTTGCTGTTGTATTAACTCATTAACCATTATAAATGGTCTTCTAGGTGAGGGTTCTCATTCATTATTGTAACTGATACCTTCTGTTTTCCTTATAATAAGGGTTAGGAGTATTAAAATCTGATCTCAAGTCTCCTGAATTTGAGTCCCACCACTGCCATTAATAACAGTGTGACTTTGGAAGCTTAATAGATGGCTTTATGCCTTAGTTTTTTCCTCTGTAAAATGGAGACCATAATAGTTCTTACTGGTAAGGTTCTTGGGTCTATTCAAAGATAAATTGCATAGAAAGCACACTGCCTAGCATAAAAACTCAACAAATCTCGAGAATTCTTGTTATTGGGACTGTAGAACAGCAGGTGACCAAGTGTGAGACCAATGTCAAACTGAGCAGTTCTGATGATGATTCTTCCATTATTTAATGTCAAACCAATCAGATTAAAAAAATTTAGATGCCCATAGTGGAGAAAAGAATAGCCAAAAGTTTCATGTCATTGATGACAACAGAAAATTCAGACACAGAGTCTGTCTGAAAAGAGAATTTGGTGTCCCAGGATAAAACAGCAAGTCCTTCTAGACTTTGGGCTTCTGGACTTGAGCAGTTTGTGGAGTTGGCCTGTTGTAGGCAGATGATTTTACTGTCAGATTGCAGTGATTAAGTAATAGGGGACGTCTTATAAAATACCAGTCTTAACTTTGCATAGTCAGTCAGCCCTCAGAGACGGTAGTTGTCATCAAACATCTGAATGGAAAAGTTGTATTGGAGGAAAACATGAGCAGCTTTCTCATAAAAGTAGACTCCATCCTCTGTCTGCCTCCCTAAATTGCTTTGTTATGAAGCAATGGCTCAAAGGACCTGGCATTCACTGCTGTCAGTTTTGTTTCCTCACGAGCAGAAGAGGGAAAGTAAAATGCAAAAGAGACAAGCCCATGGCTGTGGAAAACCTATAAAAAACAGCTGAAGTTGAAGACAGCAATCCCTTTTCTTCTGAAATGCTTTGTAATAATTTATTTGCTGTTTCCATTCAAAACAGTTCCGTACATTACACATCTAGACCATTTAAAATATGAGTGGTTGACTTCAAACGAATACTTAAAGATCTCTGTCCCCACATTTTTCACTGTGATGATAACATAATTAATATACTGCTTATTATCACAGATGAAGCTATTTGCAGGGCCTCCACAAGGAATATAGCATGGCCCGTACAATTTGCATATGGTTGATTTATATACTGGTACCACTTAATTGCACTCCTCTTCCCTGCAGCCCTTTGCTAGAGAACTTCTCTGTATATCAGGTTATCTCTCTTTCAGCTACAGTTGGCTGGAAATTCCAGAAAGGGCATGGTTGGATAGGAAGAAGGGATGGACCTCTCACCCTAAGGATTATGGGGACTAACCCTTTTATTCCTACCTCTTGGAAGAATTATTGACCCAAGGACCTCTATCCAATCTCCTCTCAGATGTTCTTTATTCGGTCTTGGCGCTGTGGAAGGGAGGGTAGGTAGATTCATATGGAAAAACTAAAGTCAAGCTGGCATTTATAAAAGTGGGTACTGATTCATATCAGAAGTCACAGTGGTGAAGAATGTTGGCTTTGGAGTCAGATCTGAATTTGAAGTCCAATTACCTTACAAACTAGTGTGACCTTGGACATACTATAAAACCCAAGGTCAAGAAGATAGTAAGATTGGAATTAAGACTAAATTCCAGGCCCGGCTGGTGTGGCTCAGTGGTTGAGTGTCAACCTATGAACCAGGAGGTCATGGTTCGATTTCTGGTTGGGGCACATGCCAGGGTTGCAGGCTCAATCCCTAAAAGGGGGCATGCAGGAGGCTGCTGATCAATGATTCTCTCTTATCATTGATGTATCTCTCTTTCTCTCCCTTTCCCTTCCTCTCTGAAATCAATAAAAATATGTATTTAAAACATAACAAAACAAAACAAAAACACACACAGAGTTTAAAAAAAGATTAAATTTCAGGTTGAATTACATTTATGAGATTAAAGAATTCATATTACATACATGCATATGTCCACATAGAAAGATTAGACACCACAGATAATTTAAGAGGTGTCTGAAAAGACATAGAAAATGATCACATTGCCTAAAATTTCTATAGTTTTCATTTTTTTAATTAATATACTAGAGGCCCAATGCACAAATTCATGCACTAGTGAGGTCCCTCAGCCTGGCCTGTGGGATTGGGCCAAAACTAGCTCCTCAACATCCCCTGGGGGACCCTGGATTGCGAGAGGGCACAGGCCAGGCCGAGGGACCCCACCAGTGCACGATCGGGGCCGGGGAGGGACCACGGGAGGGCTCCAGGGTGTGTCCAGCCCGTCTTGCGCAGTCCTGATCAGCTTGACCCCAGCAGCAAGCTAACCCACCTGTCGGAGCTTCTGCCCCCTGGTGAACAGTGCACATCAGAGTGACTGGTTGACCGGTTGACTGTCCCCTGGTGGTCAGTGCATGTCATAGCAAGTGATTGAGTGGCCTTAGTATATCATTAGCATATTATGTTTTGATTGGTTGAACAGACCACTGGATGACCGGGCACTTAGCATATTAGGCTTTTATTATATAGGATTAAAAACCTTAGTGATAACCACATTTTCTGTATGTATGTGTCTCTGTGTATATGTCATAACTTACTAAACACTTTTATTCTTTTCCTTGGTCTCATTTATTCTTAGACCCACTTAATTTGGCTTTATCTTAATCATTTTATTGAAAATGCTACTGCCAAACAATAATATTCTAACTATCCAAGTGTATCACTTAAATTTTCCACCTTCATCTTATTTGACTTTTCCATAGTATTTGACATTCTTTTTCAGTATTTTTTTCAAATATTTTCTGGATTTTAATGATGTTACAGTAACCTGGTTTTCTTCTTATCTTTCTGACTTCACTTTCTGAGCTACCTTCCAGGGTCTAAATTTCTCTTCCCATCCTTTTAATAGTGGTATCCCACACTAGTTTCCTTCTCTTTTCTCTCTTTGTACTTTCCCAGATGATCACATTCAAATCCATGATTTCCACTGCCATCAAATACACTGATGGCTTTCACTTTGTTCTCCAGCACACAACTTTGTCCTAAAAGCTAGTTCACACTTCCCCCTCTCTGTGTGGGTGCATCCACCTCACTGCACCACAAACATTTCAAAGTTTATATGTCCCAGGATGAAAATCATCTCTCTCCCCCACTCCAACTTGCTCAAATTCCAATACTGTGTATGATGTACCAAATTTCTAAATAAATAAAACCCATCACATCCATATTCTTCTCCCCCTTCATGAGGGGAAATGTGTCATAAACTGTTGTTTGCCTACTTGGAAGTTATACCTGAATTTTTTCTTAATAAGAGTACCCTGACTTTGTTTGGAGTAGCCACGTGTTTAGATCAAAGGGATGAGATATGGATTGGTTATTTTAGTCTTGGCAAACCCATTCATTTTGCCAGGTACTCATTTACACATTCTTTCCTGAATCTACCAGTAATCAAGTGACTCATTTTGGGCCAATAAGAAGTAAAATAAGTTATATGGGGATTGTCCTAGAGAGTGCTTCTTCCTTGATAAAACTGGAGAAAGATACACTTTGTCATTGTCCATTTCTCCCCTCTTTGGCATACTGTCATGTGAGATGATGATGCTTGGGCAGTGACCACTATCTCGCTACTGCTGGAGAAAAGCTTAGAATGAAAGCAAATGTGATAAGGATGGTGAGCCAAAAGAATGGGAACTGTCTATGAATTGAGATACAGTGCCCAAATTCAAGATTCTTGAAAGCTACTGGCAGGATAAGTGTATCTGAAGAATGGAGGAAAATTTAAAAGTTAAAATATCAAAATTTTGCCAGCCTTGGCAGTCATCTTATATTCAATTTTGTGCACCAAAATGTAAGAGAAACAGATGACTTAATGGAGAGTCATAAATGTAATTAAATGGTTGGAAAGGAAAGGCTACTAAAACATTGAAAAATTTACAATTATTTATTAAATACTAAAATATTAAAAGTTTAATTATGGTGTAATTATGAAGAGATTTATTCTAAATAGGTTTTGATCAGTTCTTAATATATGCTTTGATGATGATATAAGTAAACTAAGATTTCACATTTAATATCCAGCTATTTCTAATCTAAATCAGTTGTTATTTTTCTCTTAAATTCTGTTATATTTCAATATGCCATTGCTCAACTCACTACCCAGGTTGTATACCTCAAAGTCATGTTTACTGATTGTCTTTATTTCCCTGGAATATGCATTGTATAATAGCATTGAAGATAATTCTTTTTATAGTGTAAATTTCTCTCTCTTTTTAAATTTGGCTAGTTTATTATTGAATATATTCAAGTACAGATCTTTCTTTGGCTTAAAAATCTCAGGAAAGCCCAAGAAAAATCATGAAAAAAAAGAAATCAAGTCTATATGACTTGAATTACAAAGAATCAGAGGTTAGCTCCTAAGGTGATAATGTTACTTGCTAATTGGTAGGCCAATATCAAAGCAGACATTGAGAGACTCATTAAGCTACAGATCTTATTGAGGTGAGAGGATTAAGGAGTATAGATGGTTGTGCATCAGTTAAACCTTGTACCAATAAATTGACCAATGTTATTGGCTAAGTCAATATATATTTCAGCCTCAGTAGAATGCTTCAAGAGAACCAGGGGGACAAAACAAATGCTGTGAACATAATACCTAATATTAACCAGTGATTTCTCAGGATATAGAAAAATGGGCCAAATTTAATAAATATACTGTTGGTATAAAATGCATGTATTTGAGGCCATATCTGCCAGAGACAAAGTACTTTCAATAGTTTCTCATAGCTAAAGCAGGAACATCAGAACTGGGCCTATGTACCATCACTCTCTCTCTCTCTCTCTCTCTCTCTCTCTCTCTCTCTCTCTCTCTCTCTTTTACCTCTGATCATGTCATTCCTGATGAGTCCAATGCAACCCAGACTCCTCCTTTATGCAGCTCTTCAGGAAGGTACAACTTTTAGACACAGCTAACAAGACCTGCCCATTCATACCTTGCTGCTCAGTGTCTTCAAACTTCAAAGTACAATAGGAATGAATTACTTGAGATTCTTCCAAACATTGATCACTTTCTTAAGCATTTACTCAGTCCATCTGCTTTGCCTGAAATATCCTCTCAACTTTTCAAGTCTTCACCTGGATAAATGTTACTCAACCATCTAGTTTTATTTATTTGTTTTTTAATGAGAATGGAGCCGGCTGGCGTGGCTCAGTGGTTGAGCATTGACCTAGGAACCAGGTGGTCATGGTTCCATTGCCAGTTAGGGCACATACCCAGGTTGCAGGCTCGATCCCCAGTGTTGGGTATGCAGGAGGCAGCCAATCAATGATTCTCTCTCATCATTGATGTTTCTATCTCTCATTCCCTCTCCCACCCTCTCTGACATCAGCAAAATATATTTTAACAAATAATAAAAAAAGAGAATGGAGTCCCTAGAATCATATTCTGAAATTCTCTTTGGTGATATTTTTCAGAAGCTGTTTGGGTATTAAGTCAAGGTACAAACTTGGTTACCTTGGCCACAAAGTAGCTCTGCCTAGGTCCTATGTCTCATAAAATCATTCAAGAATCTATTACACTATGAATTTACTGCACAACTTTTCTTCTTCCCAGGAATTAGATCGAATCCTGGGGTCTGTGCTAGGCCCCTGATGTCACCCTATTCTTGCGATTGCTGCACTTCTCCCCTCTGCCATAAGCCTGTCTGCACACAAAATCGTCTCCTCTGCATCCTGTTCCCCTTTCCCTACTTCCCCACAAAGGACAGCTTTCCAGAGGGGTCAGTAAAACCACCAGTTCCTCACATTCAGGCAGACTCTGAATCCCACTTAGACTCAGCTAGATCCCCCTGACATGCTGAAAACACCTGCCATGAAGAATTTAATTCATCCTCTAGCACTTATAGCAGGTCCTTCATGGTTTTAGGAACATGTCAAGGAGGGAGAGAAAGAGACACTGAAGTAAAGAAAATGATTTGTGTATGGGTTTAGGGTGAAGAATGGAGCAGACCGTAAGAGGAGAAAAGAAGGATATTTAAATATTGACTCAAAGTAAAACAAACCCAAGAACCTTTTAAGATTCATTACTGTACATCACAATCAATTGGTAGTCTTTGTATTCTGAAGGTGTGTCCAGTTCTGTGTCAAGGATAGGGAGGAACTCTACAGAAACAGTAGATACTCGTTTTAAGGAACATGATGTTCTTAGAGATCAGATGTCCACAAGTGAAACAATTAAAAGGATTCAAAACAACAAAGGAGCAAGTCTTGTCATCTGTGGCTTTGAGAACCCCTAGGCTTTCCTGTCTTATTTTTGCTCTGTTGGAGGAGATAGCAAGGAAAATTAGTATTTTTAGCTCTTCAGGGCAGGATCAATGTCAATTCTTCCAGCACTAATGAGAACAAAAATCCAACCAGTCCTTTTAAGTAGTAAGGAGCATAAACATAATTAAGCCTACTGAGAAATATGTGACATAGGTAGATATGTTTTTCCTCGTTGTCCTTGAGCTGTAAAATTAAAGGTTACCTTTAGCTCCCATGATTGGAGAAGGGCTTTCAAGGACTTCGGGAAACATATGTCCTACTTGGCTTTTTTAATTATTTTGCTGTAGGCAGAAGAGCCTGCTCTTGGTGAAGTTGATAACTGGCTCAAGTGAAAGAGAGACTCAAGCTACTGTAGGGAATGCAGGCATCGCCCTTGTTACGCATATTCTAGGCATCAGTTTTGCACCTTAGTGTGGACAACAGATTAATGTACAAACAGGTTCATTCCCAAACTGAAAATGTCTCCAGGAGGAATAATTAAGTGAATTTAAAATACACACTTTGCATTTTTTATGAACTGCTTTGGGTTCCTGGAAATGTCAGTTATATAAATATAGTTGGATTATGTCACTCTTCGGCACCATTACTTGGCTAGAATACAAGTATTTTCGCTTAGCTGTGACACCATGTGACTATCTGCCTAGAAACTTAAAATTACACCACAAACCTTAACATATCCCAAACTGAGCTACTGCCCTTCCCCTACAATCTTTTTTCATATCCAGCTGTCTCCTGGTGAATGACCTCACTAGCCACTTGCTCAAGTTAAAAACATGAACATTATCTCATTTCTCACCTCATAGTGTCTCTCAAAGCTATCTGCTTCCCTTCATCCTCACCGTTACTCCCCGAGTTTAGGCCGTAGTTATATCTCACCAGATTAGTGCACCAGCTCCCCAAACTGATCTCATGCCCCCAGTGTTTGATGTGTCTGATGAATGCTTCACACTGGAGCCAGAGTGATCGTTCTAAAGCACACTCCTTGACTTCCAATCCTTGTGATAGACACTTAAAAACATGCACACATTAAAATTCACTTTTTACTCGTACAGTTCTGTGAGTTTTGACAAATGCATGGAGCTTTGCAGCCAAAACCACTGTCAGGATACAGAACAATTAACCCTCCCTTCAAACAGTTTCCTCATACTGCCCCTTTATTGTCAAATCCTCCCCCCAGTCCTTACCCTTGATAACCACTGATCTGTTCTTCATCTCTAGTGTTGCCTTTTCTAGGAAGTCATAAATGGAATGATATAGTATGTAACCTTTGACTCTGGTTTCTTTCACTTGTCATAATGCATATCAAATTCATATGAAACATATGCTGAATGTAATATTGCCTTTAATTGCTGAGTAGTATTGCATTGTACCGTAAAACTGGTTCATGCTCACTTCATCTGTTTCGCATGATGGTTGTTAGTATAAAACATTTCCATTTGGTGTAAGCTAATTGAAAAAAGAAAAGGTACCAGATTAATGTCAGCTCCTGAGGGCACTTAGCTCAATGGGTCCAGCCTGACCTCTTTTCTGTGCTCCACACCTGTACATCCAATGCCTCCTGGACATATCCACTGGGATGCTTCAAGGGCACCTCAAAAGCAACATGTGTAAAATTCCTACTCAATATGCTTTCTAATTATAAATGGAAAAATATTAGCTTTATAATAGGGAAAACTGGCAATTGCCACTTTAACACATGATCAAAGTTAAACATTCACCATTAAGGGAACACATTGCCATCAAGTTCCCCCTGGTACAGTGCATGGAGACAAACACAACATCGCTGATTCCTGCCACAAGTGTAAACCTGAACCAAATCTTGAAACATCCCGCAAAGGCCCAGCAGTCTGACCTATGCTCTTAGTAAATAGCAACCTGTCCACACAGTTCAAATTGAATCCAGAGGATTGTCTTGACAGCTCTCTGAATCATACTCTTCTTATATCAAAATAATCATCAATTCCTATTGATTCATCCTCTAAATTAATCTTGAATTGGTGTTATCGTCTCTTCTCTGGATTACTGCAACAGCCCCCTATGTGGTCTCTCAGTTTCTATTCCTCCCTCTAAACTATTTTCCATGGAACAGAGTTATCTTTGCAAAATTTATAGATTTCTTTAGTAAGTAATGAGATTTCTGAAGGGGTCTAACTATAAACATATCTATGAGCAAATGTTTCACTACTTTATCCAATAAGAGGTCACAATTCTGAACCATCCCCAATGTTGAATTTTTCTGCAGGCAATTAGCCTACATTTAATGCTGTAGGATAAGATGTGCCAATGGGCACCTTTTCAAGATAAACATTTCTTAGAAAATACTACCAGATCTTGCCTTACATATTGAATTACAATCAGTTGCCATCTAAATTGTTGTGGATGAGCAGGATTATAGTTTCAAAAACAGACTATAAAAGTAGAAATGTTTTATCCTTCATCAAGCAACTATTAACTTTTAAGGTCATTTTTATTCTTAATGCAAGGAGAAAGTTTATATTTTAGATAGAATAGATATATACTAACTTAATGTCATGTAAAACACATCAGTGTTCCAGATACAATGATTTTTTCTTAACTTGATCATTCAGGATATAGATAGCTTATACTATACTACTGAGGACAAAAAGGGGGGCACATTTGATTTATAATTTCTGGGATTTAAAGTAATATTTTAAAGGTGGCTTTATATCTCCCCTTCAATATGCTTTCTAATTATAAATGGAAAAATATTAGCTTTATAATAGGGAAAACTGGCAATTGCCACTTTAACACATGATCAAAGTTAAACATTCACCATTAAGGGAACACATTGCCATCAAGTTCCCCCTGGTACAGTGCATGGAGACAAACACAACATCGCTGATTCCTGCCACAAGTGTAAACCTGAACCAAATCTTGAAACATCCTGCAAAGGCCCAGCAGTCTGACCTATGCTCTTCAAAATATATCAATGTCATAAAACCTGAGAAATACAAGTAAGCTATTCTAGGATTAAAAAGACACAACTGAAGGCAACTCATGATCTGGGACTGCCTTTTCCTATGAAGGATTTAAATGGTACAATTGACAAAATATAAATAACATTTGTTAGTTAGATAATGGTATGTATCAATATTAATTTCCTGATTTTGATCATTCTATTGTGGTTATCTAAGAGTCGCCCCTGTTTTAGGACATATACACTAGTATATTTAGGGGCAAAGGGATCTCTTGTCCACACAGTCTCAAATTCAGAGGGAGAAAAGTGTGTGTGTGTGTGTGTGTGTGTGTGTGTGTACAGAGATGTGGAGGGAGTGAGAGAGAGGAATAAAATAAAATATTTGCATTTGGTTTATCTGAGTAAAGGCTATATGGAACTTTTTGTACTATTCTTGCAATATTTTACTTTAAAACAAATAGTAGCAAACTAACAATTTAAAAGGAAAAATAGATATTACATATCTTATTATGCTAAAGCCTTTTAGAGACATAGTCTCTTTGAATTAGCATTTTCCCACCTGCTGGAGAATGATTCTCTTCCTCAGACAAACGGTCATCTTCCTCCTACCCCTCTGTATTCAAATGCATCTCTCTTCAGACACAAATGGGATTACTCCTTCCACCCAAACAGGGTAGTCTGTTTTGATAGCTTTATAGCACCATGATTATAATTGTACAGTTCAACCTATGACACATATAATGATTTTTCACATAAAATTTTACTTTTAACTTAGTAGAATTATATTTACAGAAACCTGGGGCTCCACCTGACTCTCACCTAGGAACTTTGCATTTATTGTTAGCAAAAGTTCTGTGTTGCTTAATGTCATTATGCCTCCCCTTAACAAAGCATGCAGGCCACATGCTGGAGAGGGGGGTGTAAGGGTGAGAGAACCACTCTGTGTGCCCAAATGTTTACAGTGAACTTAGGAGAAGATACAACAATGCCATCAAAGTCCAGATACCCAGACTAATTTACTATTGAATTATGGGCAATAAATGTTGGTTAGATGTTCAGGTTCCCATATAGGTTAAGGAGCTGTGTGAAGACCCAAATTTCCTTGAGGGTTCTGAGGGAAGATTAAGTTGGATCTTGACTCTGCTCTACTAATCTGATGATCCTGGGAATGTTCCTTAGACTCAGCATAGTTTATTCATCTCTAAAATCAATAAGATGCTTTCTTCCGGTCAGGGGCATGTACGTTGGTTGCGGGCACACCCCCAGTGGGAGATGTGCAGGAGGCAGCTGGTCGATGTTTCTCTCCCATCACAGCCTTTAAACTTTCCATAGACTTATCTGGAAAAGAGTATTGTAATAAAAAGTAAGCAAATCCCTTTCAAAATTCAAAAATTAGATTTACTGAGAGTTTTTAGTATGTTTTAATGTCTTTGCTGTAATGAAGGTTTGGGTTCTCAGGGGGAAGCTTCCCTACTGCCTAGAAGTGTTTTTAGACTACACTACTTGTAGGTATTCAATAAAGTGTAATAATTATAATTATTTTTAATTTTTAAATGCTCATCTTTCTTTCTAACGTGAGACTCGCCCAGGCTGGGCTGATTTTGCTTCAGCATCTATAGGACTAAGACAAATAACCAGTCCCAAAACATGGATTGTGGGTGTGAAGACACTAAAGGGCATGGGGAAGTTTTTATAGGAACTCCATCTCATGTGTTCTGCTATGTCCACCCTCCAACTTTGAACATGACCTTCAGTTGTCAGGCTTAAGTGCAGTAGTTTTATCTGGCTGTTGGACCTAATTATAATGAGTGAAAGGCTCTAAGACTTATCACAGATGAGGTGATGAGCCTTTTTCAGAAATGTTGCCTTCAAATAGACTTTTGTGGCTTAATATATTTGTGGCACCTAACAGCTGTATGCTACTCCTAGAAACTTTAATCCATCACACCGATTATGCGGCACAGAAAATAAAACTGGGAGGAAGCCTTAGGTTTAAATTGTATATATAAATGTTTGTGTAAGCATGAAACACTGTCAACACATACCTTGATGCTTTATTCTTTAGACTTAGCATGGTGAGGAATTGAAATTTTAGGTTTGACATTATTTCAAAGATTCTTCTCACAGGAGTTCAAATGGTTTAGGTAGATGGTCTTTTAAGCAGCTTTTCATGGACATTAATGATTATTCTTTATTTATTGAGAAAACTTCAAGGAGTTAAAGAAGACAAAGAACAGTGGAAAAATATAGGGCCAGTCCTCAAAGAACGGTTTATAGTGTTTAAAGGTAAATTAAGGCAGTAACATGTGCAAACCTAACAATAGTAGAACTTTGGAGGACATGTTTCCTTTCTGTGCTTTACAGATATAAATTTTTAGAGGCAGGAGATCTAAATATAAAGAGAGACCTGAGCCCAATGACAGGTGTCCTTAGAAGAGAACACACAGGCACAGAGTAGAAGGGGAGGAGACACAGACACAGAGATGATGGCCATGTGAAGATGGAGCAGAGATTGGAGAGTGAAACATCAAGGCAAGGAACACTTGGGACCACTCAAAACTGGAAGAAGTTAGGGAGGATTCCTCCTAGAGATTGCAGAGGGAATGCAGCCCTGCTGACACAGTAATGTCAAACTTCTGTCCTTCCAAACTGAGAAAGAAGATATTTCCATTGTTTTTAATTCACCAGATTTATAATAGTTTGTTACAACAACCCTGGGAAACTAACACAGGACAGTCTTGACTTAAAACATTTCTAACCTCATCCTTTCCCTTGGAAAGAGTTTGTCTCAGTGTTGACTACCATCTCAGTCAATGTGGTAGGCATGGCTAACTGTGTGCTGCATCTTCCATGGAATAGAGTTGGTCCTAAGCAATGCCTGAGCAGTGAGGGTCTAGATTTCTTAGTGCTTCTTGCATCTTGGTCAAGTGTGTATCTACTTCTGACCAATGCAATGGGAGAAGCAATGATGAGTGTTACTTCTGAGGAAAGATAATTGGGAAGAATGCTCTTTTCCCACTTTCTTGAATTTTCTCTGAGGGTTGGATCAGAGGATTCCTTGATTCTAGCAGATGGCAGAGCCATGAGATGGCACTGCCATCATAACCCAGCGAGTCACATGGCACTATGGAGGAGAGTGGATTTTTTAAATAAAAGTAGGGTTCTGCCAATCAGGATAAAGGGAGGTGTGAGATAAAATATCTACTACAACTGCTGTGTTATGTTCATATACTTTGTTGTTAGAATTGCTTTGATGGATTTCAGATACTTAAAAAATGCCTTTCCAAGAGAAACATTCCCAGCCTCTTAGATAATAATGATAGATTTAACTATAAAGTTTTACTCAAATGTTAATGAAACACTTTCGCCGCATACTCATTTACTGCTTACAAGAACCTTGTTATGTAGCTAAAATCAGTTGAACTAACATTAGAACTAAGAAATTTATTTTCCCTTTTAAGCCACAGCTCTTTCTACAGCAGCACCCCATTTACAAGTGAAAATTCTTATTTCCTATGGAGATATAAGCTTATTGCCGGTGGAGGAACACGTGCTGTTTTTTTGGATGCTTCATATGGTATTTATACTTTCTTTATATGTGAAAATGTATGGAGTCTTTAGGAGTGGAATAAAGAAACAGTAGTCTCTCTCAG
>NW_005871554.1:405149-407160 GCF_000147115.1 Myotis lucifugus | reverse complement strand
TTATATTCCGTAAAAAAAAACACCCTTTGGTCTTTTGGGTTGAAAAAATACTTGTGGAGGAATTGTTCCCCAAAATTTATTGGGAAGAAAATGTGTTTATGTGTGTGTGTGTGGGGGTGTGTGTGCGCGTGCGCGCACACACACACATTGCATGTGCTGGGGGGCCAGTTAGATCTCTCTGGCAGGTGGTAGAATTTAAATGCAGCTCATGATTTGTATTTGCTTTATTCACATTTATCCTTTATTATAACCTAGAGTCAGGCTATTTAATATTATTACCAGGTCATAGTTAGGGCTTTGAATGATCTTCACTGAGTTTATTTCATTTCTTTAGTATGTATACAGCAATTTATTCATCAAAAAAACACAGTTGTGCTATTTCTGAATTCATGCTATGTTAGTGTTTATAGGCATTCATGTAATTTGAGAAATACATGTTTCTGTTTATTCCAGGAAAAGGGGGTGTTTTTAATTGCTTCATTTGCATTGATTCCCTACCTATAGATGCCAGAAAGGGTAGGGCCTTTGGCTTCCGCCTCCAATGAACAACCGGAAATCTGAAGTGAGAATAGGGGTGGAATAGTGTGTGAAGAACACTATTTAATAATGTTCAAAAGCAGAGGATCCTCCAGTTCATTTGTTCCTTGGTTAATGAGCTCTCATGCAGATAAGCTCCTTGAGGCCAAAACGTTTTCTCTCCAGCTCACTCAGTATTTAGAAGAGCCTAAGTCATAATAAAGACTCAGTAAATATTTTCTGAATGATGATTGAAAGTATGGGAGGTGAATAAAAAACTCTTCAGAAATTAGGCAAGTAACACAATGGTAAATTTCTTCATAAAACTCAGGCTCTTATCACAAGTAGCCTACTTCAATCCTCTTAACCATAAGTTCTGACCAGCACAGGCACAGCTATTTTATTTATCTTTGTATTAGTTTATTTATTCAACAAGTAATCCCCGAGTGCTTACAAAGTGTCAGCCAGGAGTTGTCAACAGAGAATGATAACACCTTCCCAGTGGCATTTGAAAATGTTGGAGACACTTTTGTTGTTTTTATAATGACTGCCTCTACTAGCATTTAGTGGGTAGGGGCCAAGCATACTAACATTCTGTAATTTGTTTTACTATTAATGGATATTGAGGTTTGCTCCCAGTGATTTTTTTTCTTTTTTTTTTCTTTTTTTTTAAAATATTTTAATAATTTTTATTTCTTAAAGTATTACAAAGAGTATTACATATGTCTCCTTTTTTCCCCCCCTTGACATTCTCCCGGCCCCTACCCCCCGCCCCCCCCTGCCCCGTGTCTTGTGTCCATTGGTTAATCTTATATGCATGCATATAAGTCCTTCAGTTGATCTCTTAATCCCCCCCCCAAACCCTCCCCAGGCTTCCCACTGTAGTTTGACATTCTGTTCAATGTTGCTCTGCTTCTGTATCTACCCCTGTTCATCAGTCTATACTGGTCCCCTTTATTTGTCCCAACCTCACTGGAGTAGTCTCAACCTCACTATTGATGCAGCATTTATTACTGGAAATTATAAATATTGCTGAAATGATTTGTATATCAAACTATGAGACATCTACAGGTTAAATTCTTAGAATTGGAATAATTTATTCAAAGGTATGTATATAGAAATTTTCAGTCTATATTATGAGAAGCAGAATAGCATTGCTATTAAGAGCTGAGAGCTCTATACTGCTTGAATCCTTGCTTCATCACTGACTAGTTCTGTGGCCTTGGGCAAGTCCTTCTGCCTGTTTCCTCATCTGAAAAATGAAAATGGTGATAATAATAGCACCTATCATAGAATTGTTAGAAAGAGTACATGAAATAGCCCTAGTCGGTGTGGCTCAGTTGGGCATTTGTCCCATGCACTGAAAGATTGCTGATTCAATTCCTGGTCAGGGCACATGCCTGGGTTGTGGGCTCGATCCCTGGTAGGAGTTGTGGAGGAGGCAGTCCATTGATGTCTTCCTTTCACATCAATGTTTCTCTCTCTCTCTCTCAAA
>NW_005871554.1:387239-405049 GCF_000147115.1 Myotis lucifugus | reverse complement strand
ACACCGGGCCGTCCCGACCTCACCGGGGCCGTCCCGACCACACCGGGGCCGTTTCAACCTCACCGGGGCCGTCCCTACCTCACGGGGGCCGTTACAACCTCACCGGGGCTGTCCCTACCTCACCGGGGCCATTTCAACCTCACCAGGGTCGACCCTACCACACCGGGGCCGTCCCGACCTCACCGGGGCCGTCCCGACCACACCGGGGCCGTTTCAACCTCACTGGGGCCGTCCCTACCTCACCGGGGCCATTTCAACCTCACCAGGGTCGACCCTACCACACCGGGGCCGTCCCGACCTCACCGGGGCCGTCCCGACCACACCGGGGCCGTTTCAACCTCACTGGGGCCGTCCCTACCTCACGGGGGCCATTTCAACCTCACAGGGGCCGTCCCGACCTCACCGGGGCCGTTTCAACCTCACCGGGGTCGTCCCTACCTCATGGGGGCCGTTTCATCCTCACCGGGGCCGTCCCTACCACACCGGGGCCGTTTCAACCTCACCAGGGTCGTCCCTACAACACCGGGGCCGTTTCAACCTGATCAGGGCCGTTCCTACCTCACGGGGGCCATTTCAACCTCACCGGGGTTGTCCCTACCACACCGGGGTCGTCCCTACCTCACGGGGGCTGTTACAACCTCACAGGGGTCGTCCCGACCTCACCGGGGCCGTTTCAACCTCACCGGGGCCATCCCGATCTCACCGGGGCCGTTCCTACCACACCGGGGCCGTTTCAACCTCACCGGGGTCGTCCCTACCTCACGGGGGCCGTTTAAACCTCACCGGGGCCGTCCCTACCTCACCGGGACCGTTTCAACCTCACCAGGGTCGTCCCTACCACACCGGGGCCGTTTCAACCTCACCGGGGTCGTCCCTACCTCACGGGGGCCGTTTCAACCTCACCGGGGCCATCCCGACCTCACCGGGGCCGTATGGTTCTCACCGGGGCTGTCCCGACCTCACCGGGGCCATCCCAGCCTTACTGGGGAAACAGGAAGTTTGGCCCTCTGTCCCCTGCTGGCGGCTCCCGACCAGACAAAATCTCCAGGCATTCCTGGTGGCTGAACATCCATCACTCCTGCCCTCCACCAAGTGCACAGACTGTTTGTCTGCTGTCCCCCAGCGCCCCACGAGAGACTGGAACCAGTGGGCATGTTTGTGCGCTTGCTGGAACAGCGGTTCCACAGTGCCGGCCCAGTCAGGCCCAGCCCCGGCCTGCCCTGGACCCGACTCCACCCCCCGATTGCGTCCCTCCCAGATGCAAGGAGCTGAAATCTGCAGCCTGCTGGGATGGGCTCTGTACTTGGTGCCTCTGCACATCCTACTCAGTCTCAATGCACTTCTTTCTATGCGAGGTGTTGAAATCTGCAGTTTGTTGGGTTGGGCTCTGTACTTGGTGTCTCTGCACATCCTACTCAGTCTCAATGTTCTTTCTCTCCTTCCAGTTGTAGAGCTTCCACTGGGCCAACTTTTCCATGCTTCTGTATGATAGGTGTTTGTCTGATATTTGGTAGTTTCGATGTTGTTGTGTGAGGTAGCACGCGCAGGTCTCTTCCTTATGCCGCCATCCTGGTTCTCCTGGGTCTGCTTCTTGAGTGTGTCTCCCATGGCTGCGAGCAGTTGAAGTCTGCAATTTGTTGGGATAGGCTGCAAAAGCGCAGGTGGGTCTTTTTGTGCACCTGGCACAGCTTGGATGGGGATGTAAATTGATTAGGGCTGGGTCTCAGGGAGTCGCCATGGCAGAGCAAATAGCACTGGCTGAGTCTCCGCGGCCCCTTGAATCTCTGCCAGGGCTTTGTGTCCCCCAGTGCCGGCGAGCAGCTGTGCGACAGAGTCTCCCTCGCTTTCTGATGACTGCAAGGCCGTGCTGCCTCTCCCCGTAGGGGTCTGGTGCCTCATGATCCCGCCTGAACCAGCTCAGTGGATTTGAAAGTTTGCAAAAGCAAAGGCCTTTCTACTTGTGAGTCTGGCACAGCCCAGATGGGAATGTAAATTGCGTAGGGCGGGGTCACAGGGAGTCGCCGGGGCGGAGACTCAGCGGCCCCTTGCCTATCCAGGACACCAGGACTTTGCGTCCCCCAGTGCCGGCGAGCAGCCGCGCGCCAGAGCCTCCCTCGCTTTCTGACCGCTGGAAGGCCGTGCCATCTCTCGCCTTGGGGCCTGGGGCCTCAGAGACCCGCCCGAACCGGCTCAGTGGATTTGAGAGTTTGTAAAAGCACAGTCATTCCTTCTTGTGCCTCTGGCACAGCCCGGAGGATAGGGCGGGGTCTAAGGGAGTCCCCAGCGCGGAGGAAATAGCGATGGCGGCGTCTCCGCGCCCCTCGCCTCCCTGGGACACCAGGACTTCTTGTCTCTCAGTGCCGGCGAGCAGCCGCGCCTTAGAGCTTCCCTCGCTCTCCGACCACTGCAAGGCTGTGGCCGCCTCTCCCTGTGGGATCTGGAGCCTCAGAGACCCGCCCCGAGCAAGCCCAGAGGATTCGAGGGTTCGTAACCGCTTCCGATTGAAAAAAAACCGAGAATCCATTTGCAGCCCGCCTGGCGTGTGACTGCGTACCTCTGGTTTTGGTGCCTCCGTAGCTCCCACTCAGTCTCACTGCGCTTCTTTCTTTTCTTCCAGTTGTAGATCACCCACTGGGCCAACTTCCCCATGGTTCTGAGTGGTGGTTGTTTACCTCATAGTTGATAGTTTCAATGATGCTGTGAAAGAGCAGCACGCACAGGTCCACTCCCTACGCCGCCATCTTGGTTCTCTTGCTCCCAGTGATTATAAACATTCTATACTTGTCTCCCGGAAAGATTCCATTCTTGAGACACGTGTACAGTCAGAGTTTCTCTAGTACAGTCAGTGGCTTTAAAATGCTTAATCACGGTGAACATTAATTAATACATTTTATGTCACAACCCCGAAACACGTGTGTGTATAACAAACAAAAATTTATAAGACAATACTATGCTGTGTGTTATACACTCTTTTATTTAAAAAAAGAACTGCTTGCGATACACTAAACTGATTTTCAAAAGCTACTCATTTGTGAAAACTCATTTGAATGGCACAGGTTTCGGGGCATGCCTAGTGATGGAAATATTGGGTCTGGCAGCAGGCTCATATTTCACTTTCCCAGGGGATGCCAAGCTATTTTCAAAGTTATTCTAACTTATACTTGCAAAGAATAGATAAGAGATTCTGTTGCTCTACAACCTTGCTTTTTTACCCCTATCATATGTATCATATTATATGCAATTTCATATATTTTTCACTTAAAATTAATGTGAACAATTTCTGGTCTAAAATATGAGATTTTAAATTATGGCATATTTCATTTTAAGAATATATTATCATGTATTTGACTCTTCCCCTGTTGTTGACATAATGATGCCTCCAAGGCTTTTGGTAATTTTGTAATAAAATTATTAATTATGTACTTCAAATAATCAATCTTCTGTTGCATCTTAGGACAGATGCGAAGTCGCAGCACTATTGAGTCAAAGGATATAATTGGGTTTATGGCATTTGATATGTATTTTCAAAATATACTCCCCAAAATTTTGTACCTCCTTGCTTTTAGCTGAATCCAGGTTTTTGTCATTTTGACTGGGTAAAATCAAGTTTGACTGAACATATAGCATGAGACAGTGGTGTTCTGTTTATGAAACATTACTCGTAAGTAGATTTGAAAGTGTGTTTTCCATTCTCCATATTTAGAACTGTAAATGTAAACAGAAGTATGGAAAGAATTTCCAGCCTTAACACTGTATTAATTCATTTCACTTTAATAGTTGTTTGTCTCAGTGAAGATAAAAATAACACTGTAGTAGCCACCAGAAGGCCTGACTTTTAATTTTGTCCCTTCTCGACCATGTGACCTTCAGCAAATCATTTAACCTCTCTGAATCCTCATCTACAGAATAGCAGTGTTCCGCTCTGCTGTACCTATGTTGATATCCATGTGAAAATTAAACGATAAAGTAGAGATGAAGCCATCAATATTGAGACTGGCCCAGTGAAACAAATGAAATCATAAGAAATTCCTATGGAATATTTTGCGTCCATTCAGTAGATTTGCCACCAGGACATTGGTTTGAATAAGTAACTAGATTATCCAGACTTTTATCAGTGAAATGAGATTAGGTTTCATTCCTAATATACAATGTCTTTCTTATTTTTTAAAATTAAAACTAAAACATTAAAGAAAAGGTTAGCTTCCCATAATTTGAAAAACCACACACAACAACAACAACAACAACAACAGCAAAACAACAATGCCTGGGCCATAGCAACTAGAGATCCTGATTGGTCCTAGGGTGGGGTCTGTGCTATTAGTATGGTACCCACTAGCCTCATGTGGCTACATATATTTAAATTTAAACTAAAATTAAATAGTATCAAAAGTCAGTTCCTTGGTTCCAGTAGGCGTACTTTACGTGCTTAGTAGTCACATGTGTCTGGGTTGGTGGCTGCCACATTAGATGGCACACAAACTTTTCCATCATTGCAGAAAATTCTATTGGATAGCACCACTACTTAAAAACTTTTTTTCTTTTCTTTTAAAAAAATCTTTATTGTTTAAAGTATTACATATAGTATTACATATGTCTCCTTTTTCCCCCATTAACCTCTCCCTGGCCACCCCAACCCCCAGCACATGCCCGCAGCCCCCTAGTGTCTGTGTTCATTGGTTATGCTTATATGCATGCATTCAAGTTCTTTGGTTGATCTCTTACACGCCCCCTCCTCCCCCCTCCCCTCCTTCCCACTGAAGTTCGATGTTTCTCTGTCTCTGGATCTATTTTTGTTCATTAGTTTATGTTATTCATTATATTCCATAAATGAGTGAGATCATGTGATGTTTATATTTCTCAAACTGGCTTACTTTGCTTAACATAGTGCTCTCCAGGTCCATCCTGTTGCGAATGGTAAGAGTCTCTTCAATAAATGGTGTTGGGAAAATTGGACAGATACATGCAAAAAATGAAACTAGACCATCAACTTACACCATACACAAAAATAAACTCAAAATGGATAAAGGACTTAAATGTAAGACAGGAAACCATAAAAAATCTTAGAAGAATCCATAGGCAGCAAAATATTAGACATATGTCCTAGCAATATCTTTACCGATACAGCTCCTAGGGCAATGGAAACCAAGGAGAAAATAAACAAATGGGATTACATCAAAATAAAAAGCTCCTGCACAGCAAAAGAAACCATCAACAAAACAACATGAAAGCCCACTTCTTGGGAGAACATATTTGCCAATGTTATGTCTGATAAGGCCCTAATCTCCAAAATTTATAGGGAACTCATACATCTTAATAAAAGGAAGATAAACAATCCAATCAAAAAATGGGCAAAGGACTTAAATAGACACTTTTCAAAAGTGGACATACAAAATTCCAAAAGGTATGTGAAAACATGCTCAAAGTTACTAATCATATGAGAGATGCAAATCAAAACGACAATGAGATTCCATCTCACACCTGTCAGAATGGCCATCATCAACAAATCAACAAGGGACAAGTGCTGGCGAGGATGTGGAGAAAAAGGAACCCTCATGCACTGCTGGTGGGAATGCAGACTGGTGCAGCCACTGTGGAAAACAGTATGGAATATATCCCAAGAAATCATAAACACCAATCAGAATATATGCACCCTTATGTTCATAGCAGCACAGTTTACATTAGCCTAACTGCCCATCAGCAGATGAGTGAATTAAAAAATAGTTGTACATCTACACAATGGAATACTACGCTGCTGTAAAAAAGAAAGAACTCTTACCATTTGCAACATCATGGATAGACCTGGAGAGCATTTTACTAAGCGAAATAAGCCAGTCAGAGAAAGATAAATATCACATGATCTCACTCATTTGTGGAATATAATGAACAACATAAACTGATGAACAAAAATAGAGCCAGAGACAGAGAAGCATTGGACAGACCGTCCAACCTAAGAGATCCAAGATAAACAGGCCAGGTTTCATTTTGTGTTTCTTCAGTTCTCTCTCGTGCTCATTCTCTTGCATTGGCGCCCTGGTGAGTGTGTAAACATCTCCCAGGCAATGTGTTCTGAGAGAACAAACAGAAATCAGCAAGCTTCATCAGGAACCTTCTCCCTGGTTTTAATTCTTGTGACGATAACCATTGCTTTTGCAGTGGCCTGTCCAGCGGTTCTAGTGGAATTAGATTGGTGGGGGCAGGGGCGGGAGAGCCAGTACACAGCTTCAGCATATCCTTGGTTGCACTCTTCAAAACAAAGTCTGTCTTTCCAGTGAGGACAATTATACAGCATATTTGCATGATAGCTTCACAACCTGAACCAAATCGTTTAAAAAGGTGCCAATAAGTGAAAAAAAAAGCCTGAACTGTGAGCTCTGAAGAGAGATGGTCAATGCAAGTACATAATGAGTCCCTTTTATGCACACCCGTAGTTCAAGTGCGGCAAGACTTGCAAAGGCATGACAAGCATGCACTTCCCACCCCCTATGAAACTAGAGATGGTCTTAGAATCTCTAAACACAACACTCAAAGTCGCCATCATTTATTTGATTGGAGTTAGTACAGAAGATCAAGTTTGTCTTCCATTGTTCTGTGGCGAGGAGGACCCTACCTTTCCATATCATCCCACAGTCCATTGTTTACCATGTAAAACCAAATGGGCTGGTTTCAGTTTATTAGTTGAATTATTCATTGCTATGGGCAATGTTTTATTAAAATGTCAGTATTTTCAGTTAGAAGTATGAATTTAGAACTTAGCGACCTTCTGAGTTATGATTTTTTAATCCTTATTTATGCTGCTCAGAGGGACTGTATCAGTTAACTTTTCTGTGTAACCACCACACAATGAGTGGCTTAAAGCAAAAATCATTTGATTCCTTCATGATTCTATGGGTCAGCATTTTGGACTCAGTTCTTCTGGGAAGGGTCTCTTTTCCTGGTTCTGTTGGCTATGCTCATGCATATTTGCCATCAGCGAGGGCTGATGGTCTCACTCACCTGTCTGGCTGTTGGCAGGGACAGTGGAGGTAACCAGGTCATGTCCCACTTATCATCAAGCAGGCTAGACTGGGCTCCTCATGATGACAGTCACAGTGTTCCCAGGAGCAGCCAGAGAGGGCATGTTCCAATGCATGAGAACTACTCAAGTCTCAGTCTGTGTCACATTTGCTGTTGTCCCATTGGCCAAAGCAAGTCACACGGTTAAGCCCAGAGTACATGGAAGATTTCCCAAAGGCATGGATCTGGGAACAGAATTTTTATGGGGACTTTTGTACTAAACTGCCATAGAAACACAGATTTAAAATGATAATGCATAGTAATGAAATTATATGCTTATAGTATTCAGATAATTTTTCAGAAAAGCCTTACTATAAAACAATGGTTTTACTTAGAAATTAGATGGGAACATTAAATATTATTATTTAAATTAAATACTATGCTAAACTATTGTTCTTAATAGTATCATTACTAACATATAATTTTAATAATCACCCAATGATGAAAGTGCTACTATTATCCCCAGTTTATACATCAAGAAATTGAGATGAAGAGGATATAGAACTTGCCCAATGTCACCAGAGCTAAGGGAATAACATTTGGGGAGCTCTAAGTATATACTAATTTAATGTGTATAAGGAACTTCGTATGAAGCCTTCCAAGTGTTCAATGAGTATACAGATACTATATTAATATTATAATAGTAATAATCAAACATAACAGATTATTTTATTTTACTTTAAAAGTTAGACCATCTATAGCTACAAAACCAAGCACTCACTGATGTATTAAATTTCCCATTATGGACATTTTTATAATTGGTTCTATATTTCGCTTTAACTGGAACTGATTGCAAATACAATCTAAACTAATTTTCAGAGGAGTCATATACCTTTTCTCACTACTAAATAATCAAAAGTTTCAAGTACCATCTGCTAAGCTATGTTATTAAATCTGAAGCTACATTACCAAAAACACTGATTAATAACCTCTACTTTTTTCATCAATGATGACAAAAAGATGTCTTTATAAAATCTCTGTGGATATCATGTGTTATTCATTTTGATTGAAAATAAAAGCGTTTTTTTGTGGTAGGAAGATTAAATACCACATATTGAATATCTATCATTTCTGCATCAATCAAATGTTTAGAAAATATAGGACTGGAAATACTGTTTAAAAAAAATCTTTAGAACAACCGAAGGACTTGTATGCATGCTTATAAGCATAACCAATGGACATAAGACACTGGGGGGTAGGGGAGGCCGGGGGATTGTCAAGGGCGGGAAAAAAAAAGGAGACATGTAAAAAAATCTTTAAAAGGATATCTTAAGGAAATGAGAAACAGGTTTAGGCTATGCTTGATAACATTCTTCCATTTTTCTGAATGGAGTTTGAGGAAATATTAAATGTCACATCTAGCCATTGAATGATAAATCTCAGGTTTAAGTTCAGTGTGAATGGCTCATTAATTCTTTCTTGGTTCTGTTCTTTTATAATTAACTTGAAATCAAAGAAAGCATAAGGCGCAGTATGATGACTGGAGTTCCCCAATTCAGTTATTTGAAACTCTATTAGACAAGAATGGCTGAGAAGTGAAGAACCACACCACCTTGTGATACCCTGACCAAACAAATATGTATGGCTTTCAAGGACATGTTCATAGAATAATCCATTCAAAGGGATTATACTAGTACATATGCTATTCAAAAAGATCTCTCCTTAAATAATGTTTTGGTAAATAAGAAACTATAAAAAATCAACTAATTCTTTAATTTGGCAAATTAATCCTTTGGTTTCAACAAAGTGGACACATCAAATTGGTTGGTGATTTTAGCTTACTTCTAAGCAACTTCATCTCTCTTTCTCTCTTTCTCTCTCACATCTCACACACACACACACACACACACACCCTCTCAGTGTGTAGAAGAGTGCCTGGAATCTATAGAAAAGTAAGCAAAAATATTTGTTGAATGAATGAAACCTAGTACATATGCTCAGGTTGCACAAACATTTATTTTTAATTTTCCTTTCAAAGGAAGAATACCAGATCCAAAATATCTTACTAAAAAAGATTCCTGTTGTAAATGTCCGTTCTCCTGCATCTTTCCTAGAATGCTAATTTGACATTTGCACCAAAGGTAAATCAGTGTGGCCATGGAGGGGAGGAAGTTGTCGCTCCTGATTGATCATGATGCCATAGAGTGTCATACCCACCTGACTGATAACAATGTGCTACAGTCCAATGCCCACCTGTGGCATTTCATATTTTTTAAAATGAATTTTTTGGGGTGACACTGGTTAATAAATTACATAGGTTTCAGGTGTACAATTCTATAATACATCATCTGTATATTGTATTGTATGGTCACCACCCCAAGTCAAGTCTCCCCCCATCACTATTTATCCCTCTTTACCTCCTACCTCCTCCCACCCCCCTTTCCCTATGGTAATCACCATACTATTGTCTGTGTCTATGAGGTTTGTTTTCTTTCTTAATCCCTTCACCTTTTTCACCCAGACCCCCAAATCCTGCCCCCTCTGACAGCTGTCAATCTGTTCCCTGTATGTATGAGTTTGTTTCCATTTTGTTTGTTAGTTTCTTTTGTTGATTAGACTTCACATATAAGTGAAATAATATGGTACTTGTCTTTGACTGGATTATTTCACATAGGATAAGGCTCAGTCTCATTTGTTCTTAATATCACTCCATTTCTGTTCTTACCATTAAAATACCCAAATGTTCAGAATGGAGACTTATTTAAAGGAAGAGCTTGTTTTTATTAAGTGCATTCCCCAACTAGAGAAAATGATTTAGAAGGAAAGTACTGTGACGGAAACACACACACACACACACACACACACACACACACACTCTCTCTCTCTCTCTCTCTCTCTCTCTCTCTCTCTCTCTCTCTCTCACCACCTCATGTTACATGAAGGCATTCCTGGCAGAGTTTCTTACTGATGATTTTAGCCACAGTCTGAGTAATGTCTGCTTGCCGGTGCATTGTAAAATGACCTCCCATTATTAGATGAAGTCTTGAATGAAGGGTGGAGGGTACTGTGTCTTCTTAGGTCAATATCCTCTGTCTTTCTGCCGCCTCTGTGCTCTCTGCAGACTGCTGGTGCCTGAAAGGGATGCTGTGGAAGGGGGAGAATTCTGCTGAGCCAAAGCTCTTTTCAGTGCAAAGATAGACTTTTCATTGTAACTATGCAATTATTTAAAATTATTGTTGGAAAGTTTTGAGTATTTCTTCCACCTTCCCAGTTTTATTAGGGCCACTAAAATGGAGCCCTGTGTAACACGGATGGGAAAATGGAATCAGGATGGCACTAGATGTTACCTGTAAATATGGGAGTTTTCATTTCTCTTGGAATACCGGAGGTTCAGTGGAACTACTTTTTTACAGATATAAACACAAGCTATAATTTGTTTTTCTAAAAATGACTAGACATTTTGAGAAAATAATTTCCAACTGAATGCGTCCTCATTGAATCAGAAATAGTAAATGAACTATTGAGCTAATGATGCAGTCTTGATTAGTGACCAAAAACATCATGATAAATAGGGTTGAGGGACTGTCAAAACATAGAGCTGCTTATGCCTAGGAGTGGTTTGTTAGCTCTTTTACATGGGAACTGTAAATGTGAAGTAACCTGAGATAAACACAGATGAATGTGTCTATCACCAAAAAGCAGGTGGTGAGAATTAGGACCAGAGATGATTTTATCATATCCTTAAAAACACACATATTGGTGATGATGTTCAGCTTCTCTCAAACCATCAGACCATTGTGAAATTATTGAAATATTGACTAAAACAACAAATGCCACATTTTTTAAAGAAGAACTGTAGACAATGTTTATAAAGGAGGACACAGGCTCTTTAAATGCACTCTTTCCTCCTTGTTACTGAGCATTTCAGCACAAAAGGGAACACATATCACGTTACATTGGACTAATGGTCTGGGAGTCAGGAAATCATAGCATGGAGTCAGGGAATAGGTTGACAGCCAAACCAGATATTAAGTCTTTTGTGTCAAATTTGTGTGAAAATGTGTATTTGTACATAGATATGGTTATATATGACTATAATATTTACTGAGGCTTACACAATTAATGGTACTATGAATGGTTGGCTCCACAAAGTGGGCCTGGGTAACTGGGGAACGGGAATGAAAGGGAGACTTACCTGGCATCGTATATCCTCTTTTGTTTTTTTTGAATTCTTTGTATCTATTTTCAAAATTTTATATTAATTTATAAAAAGATGTTCCAAATAGATGAGTCCAGTTTCTCTCACATTAAAAATCAACCCCCAAACTCAAGTCAAATCAAATAAAAAGCTGAACTCGGAAGAGGATTTGTGTTCCTTCCCCACCCCGCTTCTCAAATATTTGATTATTTCCTGAATCTGCAGACAGTGGGATATAGGGACACTTCATTTCCATGGGTGACTGTGGAAATATCCAATTAATGAATAAAATTCCAAGACTATTTAAATGTATTCCCAGAGCCAAACACGTTATCAAAATCACATAATACGACTTCTCAGTTGCTATTTTGCAGATGAGAAACCTCAGGCTCAGATGACCTACTTTGCCCAAGGTCACACAGCTAGTTCACCACACCAGGTAAACTGCAGTACCATTTCCATTCTGTAGTAATTTAAACTCATGAATGGTTCCAATCCTTTCTAGAACCTATGGTCAGGAGGATTTATATTTCAATCATAATAAGATACACTTTAAATATATGTATCTTTTATGGAAGAGAGTTTGCCATGCTTAGAAGACTATCTGAACTGTCATCAGTGTGCTTTAAGCAATTTATAACAACTTTTTATGTCCCCAAGTATACATTTGAACGGCACTAGCCCAGTTTCACTAAAAATGACTCTTCTAAAGTCAGGCTCTGAGAGTGGTAAAATATTTCTGGTATTTTAATGGACATTTTTTGTTTGTTTGTTTTGTTAATCTTCACCCGAGGATATTTTTCCCATTGTTTTTTTAGAGGGAGGGAGGGAGAGAGAAAGAAAGAAAAACATCAATGTGAGAGAGAGACACATCGATTGGTTGATCCAAGTGGGGCTGGGATTGAAGCTGCAACCCAGGTATATGCCCTTGACCAGGAATCCAACCCCTGACCCCTGACACTTTGGTGCAGGGTGAGTCTAACCACTGAGAGATAGCAGCCAGGGCAATGAACACTTTTTAAAATGGTAGTTGAACAATTCATTAGTTTTATCAGGTTGTCTAACAAATTACCACAAATTTAGAGCCTTAAAACTACACTTATTTGTTATCTCACAGTTCTAGAAATAAGTCTGGGCACAGCATGGCTGGACCCTCTGTCAAGGTCATATAAGGTTGAAGTCAAGATGTCAACCAAGCTGCCTTCTCATCAGGAGCTCAGGGTCCTCTTTCACTCTCTCATGGTTGTAACAAGACTCAGTTCTTATGGTTGTAGGATGGAGGTCCCTGTTGCATTGCTGGCTGTTAGCTGCTCCTTGCAGCACCTACATTCCACCTGCATTTCTTGTCACGTGACCCCTTCTGTTTTTCTGTTCTCAAAGGCAGCAATAGGGAATCTCCCTCAAGTCAGATTCCTCTCAGACTTAGCATCCTGGTCTCCACATAGAGACCACTCCTTTGTAAATGTTCCCCGGATGATTTTATCTTAAAAGTCCACAGATGGCTTTTATCTTAAAGTCTCAGACTGACTTGGGACTTTAATTACACCTGCAAAATCATTTCACAGCAGTGCATTGACTAGTGTTCGAATAACTGGAGGTGCGTGTGTATAAATATTACCACCACCACCACCAAGACTATCCACTCTGCCCCCTGCTGGGCTACTTTTCTACTTTTCTGTCAAGAATCAAAGCAGGGGGGGAACATTGCCATTTTATTTACATTTATTTATATAGGGTCACATTTAAATAACACCTTGTTTTCATCTTACTTCATTTTAGCCTTAAAGACCCAGGTGTAAGAGAATTTAATATTCATATCTCTACTTTCTGGTTGGGAAAAGTGAGGCTCCGTGAGGTAGAATATTTTGCCTGACATCTCATAGCATCTCTGTCTCCGGATTCCACGTCAAAGGTTCTTCAGATACTGCAGAATTTGGTTTCTTCAATATTTAAGTGCTATCATCTCTTATTTTATTTTTTAGAGTTTCTGGGAAGAACCTTTTTTTTCCAAACCTGTAGATAGAGATCACAAAAACATTATAAAAGGCAATGATCTTGCTACATCATGACAAAGAACTCCAATTACAATAATAGGAAAATCATTTATGTATGTTTTACCTTTGGGGTAAAACAACTTAGAAAATACATAAATCTGATTGATTCAATAACTTTTTTTTTTAAAATATATTTCATTGATTTTTCACAGAGAGGAAGGGAGAGAGATAGATAGTTAGAAACATCGATGGGAGAGAAACATCGACCAGCTGCCTCCTGCACATCTCCCACTGGGGATGTGCCCGCAACCCAGGCACATGCCCCTGACCGGAATCGAACCTGGGACCCCTCAGTCCGCAGGCCGATGCTCCATCCACTGAGCCAAACTGGTCTCGGCAATTCAATAACTTAAGTAAATGGAAACAGACTCATTCTGAAGTTTAACTGAGGCAACTTTAATTTCACTTGCCATGTTCATGGTGGTTAACATAGACATGGGTGTATCTCAGGACTTAGAGCTTTACCTTGCCCAAGGTGTGACCACACTTTGTGGTCACAAGAATATGATCTAGGCAGCAATGTGCAGGCCACATCTAGAATGATGTCGAATTAACTGAAAATGCTCCAAGATTCTATTAATTCGAAAGTACACTATAATCTTTATAGAACCAACCAGACTCCATCTCAACTCAACATTTTAAACTCATCTGAAGTTCATGGATGAGTCTTATCTGTAAGAACAGACTGACAATTTCAACATGTGAGTCATAGGGAAAGCAGAATTCTGTAGAATCATTGAAAGTAAGAAGATGAATTGGACCCTGGGTGACTCCCGCTCCCCATTTTACAGACAAGGAAGGTGAATACTAGAGAAGTTTAGGGATTTGCCCAAGAGTACACAGCTGGGGAAGTAACAGATTTGAGACATAATTATACATCTTTTGCTTCCAAGTCCAGTACTCTTTTTTCACCAATTGCATCCCTTGATGGAAAATGTATTGCATACTGTTTTCCACACATACTGTCATTTTTGTAAGCAAGAAAATGTTTGCATCTAAGTTATTGGAAACAGAGAGATAGTTTAAATCTTTTCTCCCTGCCCATCTGCATATGACTTTTTAATTTTTCTTTTTGCTCTGGATCCTTGTAACATGCACTTATATCAGTTTTGTTCCAGAAGTAGGGTGATGGGAGGGGTCTACCTGCTCAACAGTAAATGCAGCAACTGCTTGAACTTAGACCAATAAAATTCTTTTGGGGCAAGGAGTGTCTGACCACGGCATTGTTTAGAATCCTGGCATATGGCAATAATAAAAGCGGACTGAGTTTGAGTCAGTTTTATTATCTTAAAAAATGTTTTTTATGACACTGGCCTGGATTAAAGAGCAGCAACCCCCTACTCACATCTGTAAGATTTCAGGTTCTTTAAAAAGTGTTCCTTATTGGGGGTGGGGGGGACAGGGTAGAGGCAAAGCACCATAATCACATCTGAAGCTACATGTACATTTTTTAAAAATTGAATTATATATGAAATGTATTATCACAATAAAACAGGATTATATGGAAAGCACCTTTGGTAAGATATTTGTTATTGAGAAGCCAGAGTCTTAGCAAGGGATCTGGGTTTATATGGAAATTCACATTTAGTGTGTCCTCATTAACAAAAAGCTTTTAGTTTGCTTGTCCTGGGCTGACAGGGAAGGGACATTGGAATGCATTTCAGATAGAAGCAGTGCTACAGGGGTAAGACAGCCTGGGTCAAACCTGGACACTGTGACAAGTTACCTAATTTTGCTAAGCATAAGTTTCTCCATCTGTAAAATGGGAATGAATAATAATATTTACTTTATAGTGTCACTGTGGGTATTAAAATGATTTAGTCACATAAAGGATTTAGCCCTGTGCTGGCTGGCTGGCACGTATTAAACACTCAGTAAATGTTTACCATCACTGTCGTCATTATCCAGGGGCTAAACGATTTAAGTTTTCTCATTGTTAAGAATGTTTTGCTGTGACACAAAATTGTGCATATTTTCTTTATGTCTCTCAAATATGGAACATGAAAAGACTCTTACCTCATTTCTTTGTGATTAGGATTTTTATTTAGCGAATTTCTCCAAGGGCACTAGATGGCGACCTTCTCCTTTAAGGAAAACACACACACACACACACACACACACACACACACACACACACACGCACACCACTGAGGACTCATAAATACTTTGGTTTTGACAGCTGAAACTCACTGTTGCAGACTTAAAATCAACATACAAGGAGGTAAAGTCACTCCTTGGACTGCTAGATTGTCAGAATCTTAGAATTCCTAGATTTTCAGGTTTCTGTCTAGGAGCCGCACGGTAGGGAAATACCCTGTATGGTAACCTTGGATTCTGCCCTTGGGTGATCTTGGACTTTACCTTTCAGTATCTCATTTTTTCTCCTTTATAGTATAAGCATGTTGGGTTAGATCGTCTTCAAAGTTTCTTTCCGCTCTAAAATGCTATTAGTTTAAATACTTCAAGGTTTATTCTTCTACCAAGCCATCTTTTCTCAAGTGTTTCTTGTACTTTATTTCTTAAGCCAATGGACAAGATTTACTGTCATAGTTGTTAACATTACTGAAGCCAAAATGGACTTATTTAAAAAAAAGATTAATTTTGGAAGATATGGATAAATTTAGGGTTTTGATATCCGTGTGTGAAATCTTGCTCTAAACATTTATTTTTTAATAAGCATGAGACACATACTTGAATAATATCTTCATTTAAGACAGTGTAAGACTTGGAAAAAAACCTGTCTAAACATCATTTAAAATCTATTTATATCTCTTCCATAAATAAAGTTGAACCTATGCCTAGATTATTGAATGTGATGAAAGTGTTTTCCTAATGTATTATTTTAAAATGTCAGTTCGTTTGAGTATTCCTAAAAAGATTAAAGCAGGTTACATTGTTCATAGATAGAAGCAACAGAATAGTAACTATCAACAAGACAGGAGCCCTTTCTCAAATGGCCCGTACACAAAGCCAGTCTTCAGCATCTGGTGCGATGAAGAAATTCAGATGTGGTTTGAAATGTTTTTAATTTAAAATAACCAGAGGAGTAAAGTTAACAGTAAGTAATAAATCCCCAGAATAAAATATATATTTGGAATTTATTTATAAACCTGCTTTTACTCTACTGAGGTGTTTCAGACAAGGTAGAAAGATTTTTTTTATAAGTAGCCAGTGATCATACATTGATCTGTCTTTTTAAGAAAAGTTACTATTTCAGAGAGAGTCATTTGGTATCTTAGTTTGGATCTATTTTTTTTTCTTAAAAAAGTACTAATTTGTTGATCATGACCTGAAGAAATGTTCCTCCCACATCCCCAAACTCTTAAACGCTGACTTACGTTATGAAAAACGCTCCCTATGACATATTCATATGAAAATTAGAAAGTGTGGGAATTAGCAAATAGGCTCAAATGGATAGAAACACCTCATTACTAGGATATAGGGTGAGGTGACAGATGCACAAGTGAGGGAGAAATCTGGATTACAGAAGCAACTCCCCCCCCCACCCCCAAACCCGGAGCTGGTAGAGTGAGCCAGCATTTAGCACTGGAGCCAGCACTTCACAGCCATGGCGATGCTGTGATGTAACTGGGATGCTCTATATACAACTTTTTAACTGCAGCAGATAAAATAAAATCCAGATTCTCAGAAACTTACAACTAACTCATGGCCTTTCTCTTTTCTTGTAAACATTTGGCTCATGACCATATGTATATTCATCCAACTTCCCCACCAACAATCTTAGTTCACTATTTCCAGTAAAATTTTGGGCTGAAAAAACCTGGAACTGCTATTGCCCTGTCATTCTTATTAGTTGGGGTCATAGCCACAGGACTTCACAGTAAGAAACACACGCACACACACACCCTCCCTTATCATCCAGCGCAGAAGGGGAGAAAAAGGTGAAAGCAAAGATAGATTTATGCAGGTTATTGTCTAAAGGCAGTTTAATATTTATGAACACACACACACACACACACACACACACACACACAGCCTTTAGGCTCCAGTTACAAGCGCTGCGTCATCTGTCAGATCACATGGTAATTGTTGCTATTTCAAGGATCAAGTGGCATAAAGCTCTCCCCCTACCCCCACCCCACCCACCCCACCCCACCCCTTCCTTTGGTACCATATAGCATGGAGTGATTATTGTGTGATGGGGTGAGATCAGGCTCTCTGGTCCAGCCCTCCCAGCCAGAAACCAGGCTCTCGGTGGGGTGGCGCGTGGTGTTCTCACGGAGTGATTGGGAAGCGGGACGAGGGAGGGGGTCTCCGGGGAGGAAGGGCAGCTCTAATTGGTTCTCAATGAAAGATAATCACCGATTCCCCGGGGAGGCTGGGGATTAGCACTCTGCCTCTCCTCGCCCTCGCGTATAGGCTTCTCATCCTCCCCTTGGTGCGGGGCTTTCAGTCCATTCATCCAAAGTAGAATCGAAGAACACGGTTCTTGCGTCGCTGTAAGAGGCGGGGCTGTGCTGGGCGCGAGATACTCGGGCCCATTTCGTTCCCTCGCTTATGGAAACCCATCGGTGTGACCTGCGCCCCGACATAACGCCCCCCCC